>NW_024104696.1:534582-709513 GCF_003945595.2 Pipra filicauda
GATTCCTGGCTTTAAAAAGGGCAAGAAAAAAGCAGCTGCAGCATCACCGATGTGGCAGCAGCCACACAACTGGGCCAAGAGGGAGAAATTCATCCCAGCGCTTCGCTCCACACGAAACCTTCCCACAACCCTCTCCCAGTTTCCAGCCACCGCCACGAGCACATTCCTCAATTTTCATCTCCTGATTGAATTCCTCCATCAATCATCCAGATGATCTCCAGCTCTGAGATCAGAATTCCAGCTCCTCGTTTCTCACTCCGTGGCTCGGCACTGCGGGGAAATCATTCCCCTCTCGGTGAGGAAAAAAAATAGGAATTTCCTCGGAAAAAAAGCGTCTTTGTGACGGGACAACCCTTGAGTAGCACCCAAAGCACCTCTGACCTGTTGTGGCTCCTGCCCAAAAAGCTCCTCAAAGCCAAAAATCCGGATGATCTGAGGCCCTGCTGGTGAGAACAACCTTGTTCCCATAAAGGTTTCCCATTCCCATCCATGGACTATTCCAGTTTATTCCACAAAAATTAAGGAAAAGGCCCTTAATAGTGGATTTCTCTGGCAATGCTGAAGACATTCGGTGATGTTTCTGGTCTGGGTGAGGGAAAGCAGGTTGGAGATTTATGGATCCGGGAAGGAGTTCCAAGGATTATCCGCCCTGCCCTTTCCCAAAGGAATTTCATCCTGTCGTTTTTTTTCCAGGTGTTTTTGTGATAATCCCACGATTCAAGAGGTGAAGAAAGTCAGTGGCTCACTGGTGGTTTAATAAATCCACACAATAAGAAGAATAATGGGATATTCCCATTATTTTTCCCATGAATAATGGGATAAAACAAGGTGGCACTTCCACGAAAACAGGTAATTATCATTCCTGAAAGAGCAGAAAACCAGGAAAACTGTGGGAGAACATTCCACTTGACAAGTGCAAAGGGAATGCAGGTACCCAGGATTTTCTAGTCCAAGTGCCATAGGGAATTTTAATTTAATTAAGGGTTTTTGTCAAAGCACTCAGTGAGAATAATGTCAAAAATAAGTGGGATAAGTGGAGCTCGTGAGGTGAACCCACCTCTCCTTCATCCTTTAAATTAATTTGGATAATGTGTCTTTAGTCTTTCCCTGGAAGCCAGGGAGGACTAATTAAAAAAAAAAAAAAAAGAAATTAATTAAATTAATTAATTAATTAAATTAATTAAAAAATAACCAGAGGACTATTCCAGGTGAAGCAGCCGTTTCATCCTGACCTGACATTTTTCCCTTTAGTCCAATTTCCCAGTCAGTTTAAAATGGAAAAGAAATGGAAAAATAGGAAGCTTAAAATTTCAAAAAAAAGAAAAAAAAAAGAAGAAATAAAAAAGAAAGAATGAGATAAAAGGATTCTGGGAGCACTAAATAGAAAATAAGTAGAATGAGCTGAGTAAAAATTGGGACCTAAAGGACTGATCAGTGCCTGTAGTGCTTTAAAACACAGATTCAAGATATATTAATTAAGATATATTGCCCTGCAGGGCAGTGAGAAATTAAGGTTAAACAGGGAGAAATTAAGGCAAAAAAAAGAATCCCTAATTTTATGAGTCCAGCCTCCAAAAATCCCCTGGGAACTGGGTATGGGAAAAAACCAGGTTATGGTGGGTTAATTTTAAGGAGAAGAGCAGGGAAAAGAAGGATTAAGGAGCTGAGGAAGAAATGGTGCTGTTCCCACCACGAGCTTAAATAAAAGCTGCCAGATTGGGGAAATAATGCCAGAAATCAGGGCTTGGATTTGGTCATTTTGGAAGTTTTTTTCAGCTTTAATCAGATTATTTCACAGTCCCTGGTCTTGGAAACCCACAATTCCTGGAGGACAATCCATTCATGTTCTTAGCCCTTGATGGCTTTTTTTTTTTTTTTTTCAGTTTTTTTAGTTTACTCTTTCTCCCATTTCAGGTGGTGAAAGCATAAAATTAGAGGGAAACCACGAAAAAAAGAGAAAACCGCCTCAATACTAAAAAAAAAAAAAAGAAAATATCACTATAGGTTGTATTAGAACATTTCAGAAACATGAGGGGGTTTCTCACCAATATTTCAGAGGTTTCTACTCAATAGCATTAAGCTGATTTCTTCCAATTTTTTTTCTCCTATTTGCCTTGCAAAAGGATTAAGGAATTTTGCAAATGCACCAAAAAAAAACCCCCAAAAAACCAGATTAGCAGGTTTTTTTTTCCCATCTCCTCACAGTTGTTTTTCCACCGTGTCAAATGAAAACACTGCTGAAGTGAAAACCCCCCAGTGGGGTGTTTTATTTCCAGGATAAATCTGGAAAGGCGGATTTGTTCCCATATGCCAAGGGCAGGACCTTTACAACTTCCCACTTGTTTGACTTCTGGGTTTTGCCTCCCTGCAATTTATTTCCTCTCAGGAGCTCCCTCAGTTCCCCTTCAGCACATTCCGACCTTCTCCATATCCTGGGATTCTGTGAAATTCGAATTTTTCCGTCCACGGTAAAATTTCAAAGAAACACCTTTTTTTTTTTTTTTTTTGGCAATTTGAATGACAACTACTAAAACCAGCCCAAGGGATATTTTGGGAGCGTCTCAAGTGATTTCTTTCCTTGCCAAACTTAGAAAAGGCACCTTTTAATCTTAATTTTATCGCTCCCCTTCAATTCCCAGACAGTTAAAGACACCAGAAGAAGCTAAGCTCAGAGGTTATAAATATAGGTGAAGAAAGCATTAGTTATTTTTTTTTTTTTTTAGAAATAATCAAAGAGCTGTTAGCTCTCACATCACAGAAAAGGACGGATTTAGAGCGTTGTCTAAATTTAGGAGGCCTTAATAAGTGATGAGAAAGCGTGGGGTTTTTTTCACAGGGTAGGTTTGGTGCTTTTAAAGAAGGAATTTTAGGACAGCAAGGTTAGCTAGGAATTCTCCTTAACAGAAAAAAGGCCTGGGGTGGAAGCTTATCAAGACCCTCAGCATTTCTCATTGCTCTGATTTAATGTGAAAAGCAGGTTATTTAGGTTATTTTAGGAGGTTGTTTAACAGCGATTTTTTACGAGGTGTGAGAACATCCAGGTGAAAAGACAGGGTGTGGGATTTAAATGCATAAATATGATGTATTTATGACACATTCAGTTTTTCCTTTCTTTAGTTCCTTCTTATTAATAACACCTAATAAATAAAGCTCCCCCGCTGCAAGGCCTCAAGCTGTTATTGCTTCACTGTCAAGCAACCAACTGGTGTTCGTTCAGCTGGAAATTCGCATCTTGGAAGCAAAAATAATATATAAAAAAGGGTGGAAAAAGGAGATATCTCTGCAAAGAAGTCCTGCCTGGTAGGTAAGGAAAACATGGATTCGTGTGGCAGCCCCAGTGTGGGCACAGGGCAGAGGGCACTGGGGAAGTCACACCTGGAATGTGGTGTCCAGTTTGGGGGCCCTCAAGTCAGGACACGGAGGGGCTGGAGCGTGTGCAGGGAAGGGAAGGGAGCTGGGAAGGGGCTGGAGAATTCCTGAGGGAGCTGGGGGGCTCAGCCTGGAGAAAAGAGGGATCAGGGGGGACCTTCTGGCTCTGCAAGTCCCTGCCAGGAGGGGGGAGCCGGGGGGGTTCGGGCTCTGCTCCCAGGGAACAAGGGACAGGAGGAGAGGGAACGGCCTCAAGCTGTGCCAGGGGAGGGTCAAATTGGATATTAGGGAAAATTTCCTCATGGAAAGGGTGGTCAGGCATTGGAAGGGGCTAACCAGGCCGTGGTGGAATCCCCATCCCTGGAAGTGTTCAGACAAGGTGTGGATGTGGCACTTGGGGACACGGGTTTGGGCTTTGCAGGGCCGGGTTAACGCTCAGTCTCGATGACCTCAGAGGCCTTTTCCAACCTTAATGATTCCATGATCCTAATATCTGAGGGGAATTTGCTGCTCTTGGTGACTGGTCCATGTCTGGCTGGAGATGTTCAGAAGTTGTCTCTTTGTGTTCAGTGAACTCAGTAAATACTTCCCAGACAAGCCACGACAGGACGAGAGGAAGTGGCCTCAAGTTGTGCCAGGACGAATTTTAGATTGGATATTAGGGAAAATTTCTTCATGGAAAGGGTTGTCACAGGCTGCCCAGGGCAGGGGTGGAGTCCCCATCCCTGGAGGGGTTTAAAATCCCTGTGGGTGTGGCACTTGGGGACATGGCTTAGGTGTGAGGGCGACAGCGCCGGTTAAAGGTTGGACTCCGTGATCTCCGAGGTCTTTTCCAACCTTAAGGATTCTGTGAATCCACGACTCCAGAATCCCAAAACTGAAAAGCAAAATCACATTGAAGTCGAGAGGGTGACAAGACAAAAGGACCTTCAAGACAAACCCATGCAAATCTTCTGCTCACAGCAAGTAAACCCAACCTGAGGAGTCTCAACTCCATGGACCAGGAGCTCCAGAGAAACTGGAAAGGGTCAGAATTTCCTCCGACTCAGAAAAGCAAGACTTGACGCTATAAATCCTCCTCTCAGTGCTGCTGCTCTTGCTCACTCCAGCTCTTTCAGCAACATTTAGATGAAATCAAGAGATTAATCATGAACTAAAAGCCTGATGTGACTGTAACTTCAACCCAAGGCCTTATTTATTACCCTCAGACACTCAGACAGCTCCTGAGATCCCTCAGAGCAAACCCGGACGTTCCATGAGGCAAAGAGACACCAAAATCACTTTAATTACAAGCTCTTCCAGCAACATTTAGACGAAATCAAGAGATTAATCATTAACTAAAGGCCTGATGTGACTGTAACTTCCACCTAAGGCCTTATTTATTACCCTCAAACGCTCAGACAGCTCCTGAGAGCCCTCAGAGCAAACCCGGATGTTCCATGAGGCAAAGAGACACCAAAATCACTTTAATTACAAGCTCTTTCAGGAACATTTAGATGAAATCAAGAGATTAATCATGAACTAAAGGCCTGATGTGACTGTAACTTCAACCCAAGGCCTTATTTATTACCCTCAGATGCACAGACAGCTCCTGAGATTCCTCAGAACAAACCCTCACATTCCATGAGGCAAAGAGACTTAAAAATCGCTTTATTATAAGCTCTTTCAGCAACATTTAGAAGAAATGAAGAAATTAATCATGAACTAAAGGCCTGATGTGACTGTAACTTCAACCCAAGGCCTTATTTATTACCCTCAAACGCTCAGACAGCTCCTGAGAGCCCTCAGAATAAACCCTGACATTCCGTGAGGCAAAGAGACACCAAAATCACTTTAATTACAAACTCTTTGAGCAACATTTAGAAGAAATGAAGAAATTAATCATGAACTAAAAGCCTGATGTGACTGTAACTTCAACCCAAGGCCTTATTTATTACCCTCAGATGCACAGACAGCTCCTGAGATCCCTCAGAACAAACCCCGACGTTCCATGAGGCAAAGAGACATCAAAATCACTTTAATTACACCTGCACACAGCCAGAGGCAGGAAATAAAAGAGGCCAGGTTTTCAGTCATTTGGATTTAGGAAGGTAAATTTATGGAGATAACCCTGCAGGGTAGCAATACATAAAATAAGTTGGATTCTTGCGTGACACCGCTTCAAAATTTCTAACGCCGGCTCAGGAAAAAATGAGTATTTTTCGGTTTGGGATTCAAATATGTCATGAGGAGATTAATCTTAAAAAAAGTCAAAACTTGGAGTAGTTTAGGAACTTTTTTTGCATATATTATTTTTGGCATCAGTTTTTAATATATTAAATAGAATTTTGATTCCCTCTTAACTGAAATAGGGTTCTCTGGCCTCTGTGATTTCTGGTGGAGTGGGCAGTGGAAGAAAAGGAAGGAGGGAGTGTGGATGAGCCAAAACTGCCACTGAAGAAATACTGAAGTCACAAAAATCTTCCTAATTACATGAAAAAATTGCCTGGACACACACAAAAAAAATCTACTTTGCACTGATAGCGCTTTTCAATCACAGAAATCAGGATAAAATTCCTCAATAAAACCACTCTAATGCTGCTCATACAGTTCCTGCAATTAAAATCCAGTCCAACAGCTAAAAAAAAAAAAATCTTCAATTCAAGCAAGACTTTGCAGAAGCTGGTAGCTGATCATATTGGCATTTCTATGTGCTAAAAATATACATATTCTTTTACTTGTATAATTCATGAATTTGTTCTTTTTAATGATAACCTACTTTTTAGAGTTCTGGTCTTGTTTTGCTTCAGATTTCCTGCAAGGAATAAAGTTTCACTCTGTTCCACCTCCATTGAACATGACAAGGACTGGCATTCCTCTTGTATTTCTCGGTAAAATTTGAAATTAATCCACTTTAATGAACTTTCTTCTCTCCATTTGTCCCACTTTGGTCCGAAATGTCACTTCCCAGGGGGAGAATTTTTAGGTCCTTTCCCACCCAAACCATTATGATTTTTTGTTTGGGTGGGAATCACAACGGTTTGGGTGGGAAGGGACCTTAAAGATGATCCAGTGCCACCCCCTGCCATGGGCAGGGACACCTTCCACTAGCCCAGGTTGCTCCAAGTCCTGTCCAACCTGGCCTTGGACACTTCCAGGGATGGGGCAGCCACAACTGGGCCTTCCATAACTAGAAATACTCTGAAGTGGTCAATTTTGAGAGTTAATTTACTGATTTGAGATGATTTGTAGTAACACCAATGAATTTACTAAGCACAGACACAGATAAATACAAAATATATTAGATATATAATTAAGAACTGTGGAAAGGGATAAGACAAGATAACACTCCACCTCCCTCCAAATTAGCTGGATGCTGCTGCTAATATTGCTACAAACAATGAACTCATGAATTTACCAGCTGAGCCACCCAATCCATGCACAAATTCCTGGCTGGGATCTTGAGCAGAGCCAAAGGAAACCACATCACCAAGGACTCAGAGTGTGCACAAAGGTGGCCACCACAGCTGAGAGGGAGGACATGCAGCGACCTTTGGAGCTGCTCCTGACCCAGGCCCATAATTCCATATTAAAAGAAAGATCCATCCAACCCCATGTGAGTTTTCCAAGGTGAAACCCCTCTCTGACGGGAATTCAAAACTCCATTTAATTCTGCAAAAACAAAGACACTCCAAAAGCTCCTGGACTGGGCTGCCTGACCTTCCAGGTTCTCTTGCTAATTCCTGCATTCCAGGCTTTTCTCTCAGAATTTCAGCTATTTGATAACATTCGTATTTATGGCATCTTTTTGACCTAAATTCCTGCTTGGAATGGGGCGTTGTCTCCTCTGCATCCATCCCTCCAGGCCAGGCATTGGAAATGCTGATTGGGGGTGACAGGATTTTTCCTCTCACCTGCCCCAGCTTAACTCCCAAAATCAGCTCCCAAAGGAATGAGGATTGTGGAATGAAGGCAGCAAAAAAAAAAACCCAAAACTAAAGCAGACTCAGAGGAACAGTTCGTGTTGCAGCACTAAATCAACCCCAAAACACCTCCAGCCAAAGAAAACACCCATTTCCATTTTTTTCTTCTCACTTCAACACCATTTAAAATGAGTAAAGATTTGAAAAAAGCATTATTATGATGCATTTCTGCCTGTAAACTTCAGCCATTGGTTTTCTAGACATAGTTTAATCCAGTAGGGTTTTTTTTTCTTTCTTTCTTTCTTTCTTTTTTATTTTTCAGACTTAATTTCCAGCCTCTGGCATTGGAGTGATCAACACATCTGGCAACTGGGCAGCCCTGAGAGGTGGGAAATTTTCTATTCCTTCGGATTTTGCTGATTTAGAGGCCTCTGTGATGCTTTAAATGTCCCCACTGGGAGCCTTTTTCGTGGCAGGCAGGAAAAACAAGGAAGGAAGAATTCAGGCTAGGGAGGTTTACACCAGGGGAAGGCAGAAGGGCTCAAAACTATTGAGATTCAGAGAGTTTTAACCTGTTTTTGCAGGGCTGTGACTACGAGGAAGAAAAGGAAGCGAGGCAGTCAGGATGGGACTTCAAAAACTAAAAATTAAAAAATAAAAAAAACTTTTCTAAAATTAAAAAAAAAAAAATTAAAAAATTAAGAATTAAAAAATAAAATGAGGAAGTGGCCTCAGCTTTCAGAAATTCTGTTTAAACAGAGAAGATTCACTGCAGCAAATACGAACTGGGACTTTCTACCATTAATTCATCATCATCATCATCACCACTAATTACTGCTGAAAAAAACCACCACGTCAGAGACTGAGCTGCCAGAAAAAATGGTCCTTTTCTTCTCTCTCAGAGAGGACACATCAAATAATTCCATGGTTTTAGACAAGTTACTCGTGGCTGGCTCTGCCTCATCCGTTCCCAGTGCGCTCCCAAGTCAAAAGCCAAGTTGGTCCGTGATTTATTTGGGATTTAAAAGTGGCAGGGAATAGAGCTGCAATCCCTGACGGTTTCTAATCATTCAGTGGAGAAGAAACCTTGGACAGGCCCTTTTTCACTGTAATTCCAAGGAATTTGGCTGAGATCCCTCTGGGTTACCTGGGAAGCAGCTGGAGAGGGGCAGGAGGTGCTTTCCATGCCAGGGCCTGACGCGCCGCGGAAAAACGTCTTCGGAGAGAAGCTTCTTCCTGGAAAAGAAAGGAGCCCAACTTTACACAGCAATTTAACAGCAAATGTGGAGATTTAAGTGGCTATGACAGCCCTTTCATGTGCTAAAATTCCAGAGCACGTGTATTGAGAGATTTTTGGGGAAATGGCAGAGGAATATAATTAAAAAGGTGCTGGATGTGATTCGGGGATGAAATTTTTAGGTCTGAAGTCTTGCTGCCTTTGAATAACGAAGCTCTTGACCTCCAGTGAAGCTTCAATGTCTTCACAGCAGTCAAAATAGTCTCTAGAAAGGAGTCAAAAAGTCTCTGCAACTCCCTGAGAGGACGGGGGAGCCAGGGGCGGTCGGGCTCTGCTCCCAAGGAACAAGGGACAGGAGGAGAGGGAACGGCCTCCAGCTGTGCCAGGGGAGGTTTCAATTGGATATTAGGAATAATTTCTTCCCAGAAAGGGTTGCCCAGCATAGGAACAGGCTGCCCAGGGCAGGGGTGGAGTCCCCATCCCTGGAAGTGTTCAAAAAACACGTGGATGTGGCACTTGAGGAGGTGGTTTAGTGGTGGACACGGTTGGACTCGACGACCTTGGAGATCTTTTCCAACCTCAGCAATTCTGTGATTCCACGAGAACGTGGCAGGAAGAAAAACCTGCAGAAAACCACTTTTGATGCCTCCCAACTTCCCAGCACCACAGGTGCTTAAAAAAAAATTTAAATTACAGGGCAGAGTTATTAAATCCTGCCTCATTACCAGCTGAGAGCCATTGATAGTTATCAGTCAATAAATCGAGTCAATTAATAAATCAAGTCAATTAATTTCATCAATTGAATTAATTAATCATGTTTGTAACAGAGGTGAATGCTCACATTGTGATTATTGTGAATTCCTTCACTATTTATCCTAAATCTCCCTTACTGAGTTTGTTTTTAATTTAACTTTTTTTTTTGTTGTTAAATATATAATTCTGACCACTTTTTTTTTTTTTTTTTTTTTTTGCTGGGTGGATTAAGGTAAGAACCTTCCTGTTCACACCTTGCACAGTTAATTACAGCCATCCAAAATTAGGGCAGGGTTGGCCTGGTCACAAGGGATGAACTGCAAGGAATCAGATCCCTGAGCAGCAGATCCTGCTTCTTATTTTGCTCTTGGATAACTCACGTGAATAACTCACATTAATTTCTTCGTATCTTTTATTTCCGAGTTCTTCAGGATGTGAGTTGAATGTGGGCACCGTTATTTGGGTGCCAAAACCAGCCTCAAATGTAAGAGTTTAGCCAAAATTTTACTTGAAAGGCTACAGATGTATTTATATTCTTCTCATTAAATATGGTCTAAGAGGCACCTGTGGTTCACCTTGAACATTTTCCTGGGTTGACACTGAAAAGCTTTTGCTTCCTGTAAAAAAAATCTAATAAAAACTTCGTGCAGCAAACAACACAAAGGAATTACCAGCACTGAAAGGGGAGAATAACAGAATAAAAAGAGCCTCGTGGCCACTAAGTTAAGTTAAACCTGAGGTAAATTATGGCCTCCTCCATCTTAAACCACTTGGCAAAATGTCAAATTTTGAAATAAAATAAAAATCAACGAGTTCTGGGGCCACCAAGGGAAGGGATAGTGGGGCTTCTCCCTCAGCTTCAACCAACAGAGCTTTGGATGGAGGAAAGGTGACAATGGACAACATTTGTGACAGGTTTTGAGTCGTTCACGGCGCGAAAAGAGACATTTCGGCTCAGAAAACCGAAAGATGGGAGTTTCCCCATTTCTGCCCCCCATGTCCCAGGCAGACCTTTCTCCATGGCTTTTTTAAAGCCTGGGAAAGGAGGGGGTGGAAGGGGAGGCTGTTACTCCACCTCCAGCATTAATTCTGCCCATCAGAGGTGGTTACAAATTGGACAGCAAGTCATTGCTGCCAAGCCATCGCTCAGCAGAGTGACAGCAGAGCCCTGGAAGGGAATCAGCTTCAGAGCTTTCATTTTTCTTTTTCTCTTTCCTTTGTTGTTGTCATCTAAAGAAAGGAGCATTAGACACATCTGCTCCAGAGCCCCAACTGCCCCTCTGCCTGCAGGGAGAAGGAATTCCTTTGGGGAAAGTGAAAAAAAGAGAGAGAGATGAAGCTGGAGTTGAAAGAGGTGATTTGAAACCCAAGCACTTCGTTGAGACTGATCATGGAATCACAGAATTATGGAATCAGTCGGGTTGGAAAAGCCCTCTCAGATCACCCAGTTCAACTCTCGCTCCAACCCCGCCGTGGTTCCCAGCCCATGGCACTGATGCCACATCCAGTCTGTCCTTAAACACCTCCAGGAATGGAAAATCCACCCCCTCCCTGGGCAGCCCATTCCAATGGCTGAGCACTCTCCATGGAAAACATTCCTTCCTGATGTCCAACCTGCCCCTGCCCTGGCACAGCTTGAGGCCGTGCCCTCCTGTCCTACTGCTGGTTCCCTGGAGCAGAGCCCGACCCCCCCCGGCTCCCCCCTCCTGGCAGGGAGTTGCAGAGAGTGAGGAGGTCTCCCCTGAGCCTCCTCCTCTCCAGGCTGAGCCCCCCCAGCTCCCTCAGCCTCTCCTCCCAGCACTTGGGCTCCAGTCCCTTCCCCAGCCTTGCTGCTGCCACACTCTTCCTCAGCCAGCCCAGTTTTCTCTGGCACAACACTTGGAAAGGCTCAGCTCCAGGAGTTTTCCACTGCCACAGGATGGCATAATTAACCCTCATTGTCCTAATAACTGCATCTATTTCCATGGAATAGGATCATTTCATATCTTGTAGAAGTGAGAGATGAAATTCAGCTCCATTAGACCAGTAAACGAGTGGATGAAGTGAACTGGGATCAACAGGTTTATTCTGGTGTAAAATGGAGCAGAAGCTAAACTTGTGCTCTTGTCTGACTCACCTGCCTCATTCTCAAGGGCCTGGAAGGACAGGACACAGGGAATCCCACTGCCACAAGGCAGGGATAGATGGGATATTGGGAAGGAATTCCTGGCTGGGAAGATGAGGAGGCCCTGGCATAGATTGCCCAGAGAAGCTGTGGCTGCCCCTGGATCCCTGGAAGAGCCCAAGGCCGGGTTGGAGCAACCTGGGCTAGTGGAAGGTGTCCCTGCCTGTGGCAGGGGGTGGCACTGGATGGGCTTTAAGGTCCTTTCCATCCCAAACCATTCCATGACTCTGTGATTCCCATCAATCTGCCTTTAACTCTGGGAACCGGGAAATATTGTCGGAATGAAAGGCCGACGGAGAACAGGAGCCATTTTTCTCCGGAGAGAGTGAGAGGTTTGACTACAACTGATCATTTCTGTCAAAGGTTCCAAGAAATATTCCTTACCACAGAGCCTGGAGGGGCAGCCTCAATGTCCAAGAAGGCTCTGGGATATTTTTGGGTAGGAGAGTCCAAGAGGTCACTGACAGATGGAGAACGAATCACTCCACCGGGGGACAAGAGCTGAGTTCTTGAGCCTGGGGTGGAAAAGACACAAAGATTCACACAAAAAAGACACCAAAATATTGTGAATTTCCACCCCTGGAAGTGTCCAAGGCCAGGTTGGATGAGGCTTGGAGCAATCTGGGATAGTGGGAGGTGTCCCTGCCCAGGGCAGGGGTTGGAATGAGATGGGATTTTAGGTCCCTGCACCTCAGTCATGTCCTCTGAGCTAATCCCAGTCTAACTAATTAGAGGTTTTAACTTTCTAAGAGCTCTCAAAATGTCATGGGAAGTTGGAACAGGGCACCTTCTCACCTGTTATTTCCCTGAATTTCTGGGAACAGAGATCCAAGGACTTGCACCACCGGCATGAAACACCAACAAGACACAACCAACTCTGTTTTTAAAACCAAAACTATTTCAAATTGGAAAAAAAAATCTTTAAGCTGGGATGTATCCTGTCTATAAAATGGTATCTAAATATTAAATTAAGCCATAGAAATGGTCTTATAAATATTGGGACATGGCAGTATGCAGGAATTCCTTCTATAAGGAAGGAATTCCTGGCTGGGAGGGTGGGGAGGCCCTGGCCCAGGTTGCCCAGAGAAACTGTGGCTGCCCCTGGATCCCTGGAAATGTCCAAAGCCAGGTTGGAGCTACCTGGGATAGTGGAAGGTATTGAGGCTGGAACTGGATGGTCTTTAAGGCCCCTTCCATCCCAAACCATTCCATGATCTCCCATCTCTCCCAGCTCAGGGGTGTTTGTTCCTCACCTCTAAGAATTGACTCTCAAACTGTTTTTTCCCTCTGGTGACAAATTCAGAAGAACTGGGGCCTGTTCGTTCTCCTGTTTGCACAGAGGGGATTTGATCCCTGGCTCTGCCCAGTGCAGGAGTTCCTTCCCTGCCAGGAGCAGAGAGTCCATGGATTTATAGTTCTCTCAGTGCCTGAACGGTGCTGGGGGACATGTCAAGACCATAAACATGGTTTTTAGTCATTTTGAGACCCAGCAAAGCCCAAAAGGCTTCAGAGAAGCCCTTCAAGATCTCCTGGGCTTGGACATCTGGAGATCCCAAGAGGGATTTCAGGTAACCTCTGGCCCCTTCTCTCTGTGCTGGGCAGCACCCAAGGGGCAAAGCTTGGTGCCCAGAAAAGGTGTGGCTGCCCCTGGATCCCTGGAAGTGTCCAAGGCCAGGATGGAGCAACCTGGATAGTGGAAGGTGTTGGGGTTGGAACTGGATGGTCTTTAAGGCCCCTTCCATCCCAAACCATTCCATGATCTCCCATCTCTCCCAGCTCAGGGGTGTTTGTTCCTCACCTCTAAGAATTGACCCTCAAACTGTTTTTTCCCTCTGGTGACAAATCCAAAGGAACTGGGGCCTCCGTTGTAACCGTCCTCCCCCACCCCAGACCCCTGTTTTGCCCAGAGGGGAGTTGATCCCGGCGCGGCCAGTGCAGGAGTTCCGCCCCTCCAGCGCCAGGAGCCAGAGTCCATGGATGTATGAGTTTCCCGGGACGCAAAAACCGACTCAGTGCCTGAACGGTGCTGGGGGACATGTCAAGACCATAAACATGGTTTTTAGTCATTTGGATACCCAGCAAACCCCAAAAGGCTTCAGAGAAGCCCTTCAAGATCTCCTGGGCTTGGACATCTGGAGATCCCAACAGGGATTTTAAGCAACCTCTGGCCCCTTCTCTCTGTGCTGGGCAGCACCCAAGGGGCAAAGCTTGGTGCCCCATGGCAAAGGGGGTGGCACTGGATGGGCTTTAAGGTCCCTTCCATCCCAAACCACTCCATGATTTTACCAAAGCACCGAATTCCATGGATGAAAGCTGTTAATGTGAGTCCAAAGCATTATCAGCTCTGAAAGGAATTATACTTCTGCTATTAAAAGTTTTGGGGTTTTTTTTAAAGAAGAACTTACCTATTTCCTCCCAGTATTTTCACAGAAGCTCTTGCACAGCAGTTCATTACAAAAAAGAATTAACAACCCATCATAATCTCCCCCAACCAATCTTCCCCCTGCCACCGTCTGACTGAAAATGTCCACATTAAACACAACCTGGGGGCAAGTTTTTTGGCATAAATTATTTCCCACAGTCCATAAGAGCAGGGGATGTCTAGAAATAGGATAGTTAAACTTATTTAAACACCTCTAAATGAAGCTCCAAGTGAATTTAATGGCGTGTAGTAAATTTAAAAGTTACTTTATGGGCAGCAGAATTACCCAGATCTCGGAGTGTTAATGGGGTTTCTGTAACTGGTGACAAGTCAGAGCTGCTGAGGAAGACAAAGTCCTTTAAAAGCACTTCAGATAAATGCACATATATTAAAAACCACCAGGGTTATTTAAAAATATTTTCTCTTTAATCCTCCCCCTTCTTTCCTGATGATCCATTTAAGGTTTTGCTGCCTTCGGGCCAAAACATCTGCAGTTTTTAAGGCAAGAAAGCACAATATTATAGCAAATAAAGCAAGGGAATCGTTCTCATTTTAAACCAACGTGGAAGTTCTGGAAATGAAAATAAAATCTACTTAGTTTAAGGTTAAATAAGACTCCTCAGAAAGGTCCTCAGTGCTGGAGCTCTGAGATGCCACCATAACGTGCAGCAGCTTTTTTTCCGTGTCCGCGGGGAAATCAGGATTTATGAATCCTTTCAGGACACAAAAAAAGGACTCGAAATTAGGAGCTGAGGAATTTTACACTCCCCTTCAGTGATATTTCCCTCCTTTCTTTCAGCTGCTTGGATTTGCAGCTTCCTGAGCCACGCCAAGGTCCTGGATGTTGGCTCTGTGTTCCCAAAGGAACCTGATTCACTGCTCTGTTGCAACGGGTCTGACCATGGCAGCCAAAAACCATGGAGACCCTTGGAATGAGAGGAAAGAGGCCCCAAAAATCAGCTTCTTTTCAGTCCATGTTGCACATCATCTTCCTGCCAAAATCTCTGCTCCTTATTTCTTTTTCCTCTGGTGTTTTAGAGCTCATATTCTGCTTTTATCCCAGCTTTGGGAGAAATTGTGTGGGAGAAATTCCAGCTGTGACAAGAGAAGTCTTCCTTTCTTCCCTCCTCCACTCTTCTCCCTCACCTTTCCCCCCTTGAGCCCTCCTGCTGCTGCTGCAGGAGGAGTTTGGTCAAGGAACTGGTCTCACTGGAAGTTGTTGCTGGGAGTTTTGGGGGATTTTTTTTGTTTGTTTGTTTTCCCTATATTAATATAGGAATGAGGAATATTGATATACTAATGAGGAGTGTCTGAGGGCACTTGGATTGTTCAGCTGGAGAAGAGGAGACTGAGGGGAGACTCCTCAGGGTCTGCAGCTCCCTCAGGAGGGGCAGCTCCAATCCCTGATCCCTGTGACAGGGACAGGACCCAGGGAGTGGCT
This sequence comes from Pipra filicauda, assembly GCF_003945595.2. NCBI lineage: Eukaryota > Metazoa > Chordata > Aves > Passeriformes > Pipridae > Pipra > Pipra filicauda. The sequence continues at coordinate 549,871 of NW_024104696.1, forward strand.
GGAGCTGTGTCAGGGGGGGGTTAGGCTGGATTTTAGGGAAAGGTTCTTCATCCAAAGTGTTGTGAGGGACTGAACAGGTTCCCCAGGGCTGTGGGCACGGCCCCAAAGCTGCCAGAGCTCCAGGAGGGTTTGGACAACGCTCTGTGGGACAGGGGTGGGATTGTTGGGGTGTCTGTTTAAGGCCAGGAGCTGGACTGGATCCTTGTGGTCTCTTCCAACTGAGGATATTCTATGAATTTTTGGATGGAATCATTCCCTGATCCAGATTGCACAATCACAGGGATGAGAGCAAGCACTTGGATTAGCTGGAGGTGATCACGAGGCTTCTTTTAAACCCCCTGCAGATCATTTGGGTTTGTCCTGCAGCCCCAAAACCACTTGGAGTGAATTTATAAGTCGTCTTCACTCATCTTACCATCCTGGTTTTCATGCTCTTTGGGATTCTTGCTATCCTGGGGAAGAGGGTAAGGGAAGGTCCCAGTGCCAGCCCATTTTCCTCTTGTTCAGCAGCTGGATGGACACAAAGCTCTCCACCATGGACATGGGATCTCATTTGGGATGAATTTGGGAGCTCCTCAGCCCAACACCAGCCTCAGAAGAGTCAGGCAGCTCACTTGCTGCATCTTCTTGCCTCAGGGATGTAAATCCATCAAGGATTCAGATCCCAGGGAGGGATCAACCCATGGCAGAGGAGCACGAGGAGGTTTCAGGTCTCGCAGGTCACTTCATTCACAGATTTCAATTCTTTTAACAATAAGTAGGAACATTCTGCTGATAAAACCAGGAGGAACATGTTTCCCAGATGTGGTACCTGCTCTGCTTCTGGTGTCCTGGATGTCATCAAAGGCTGCAGGGAGCTCCAAGTCCAGGAACATCTTCATGAGGAGACTCAGCTCCGTGAATGCCTCATTCAGGTCGTCTGCAGAAAGGGAAAGGATGCAAAATATAACCCAACCTTTCATCAGGACAAAGATACAAACCACAGAAGTTTGACACAGAAATACATTCTGAATTTATCCAGCTTTGGGAGAGAAAAAAACCCCTTCATCTCCATAAACAGCACATTCAAGAAAACAACCTCAAATCCATCTCAGGTTCTGCACTCACCTAAGTATTTTCCTTCTGCAATTAGTGGTTTGGGTTTTTTTTAATGCCATGTTGAAATTGCCCTTGACAATAAGTACAAATATCATATTATGTAGCACAGTGATGTATTTTACCATCAGTGGGGTGGACCCCAAAAATCACCTCCCCAAAAGGGCAGGCGCAGAACAAACTGGAAAAGGATCCTTCTCATCACAAAAATCACCTCCAGGGATTAACTTACCCGTGTTGATGACTGCATCAAAGTATCCTGGGGAATCCTGGCTGATTTGGAGGTACATGTCCACTCTGGAAACTGCCTCTTCAATCTCTGGCCTGCTGAACAATCCTGTCCTCCTCAGATGTGTCTCATATTTCTCCTTGTCCGTGGGCACCACCAGGACATACCTGGGTTTAAAGTAGGTGCACTTCAAGCTCCTCACACCCTTGGAAATTAAGCAGAGAAATTAAGCAGAGAAACACAGTGGTTTGGTCCTGAAACTGTTGAAGTGGGAGCTGAGTTTAGGACAGCTCTACATTTATCCCAGACTCCTGGCTGGAGAGGTTTTGGTGGCTCCAGGAGCGAAGGGAAAGCACAGCAAACACGTTTCTCCCCCCCCCAAAACCCTTCACTGACTGCAAGTGCAGCCTCAGCAAGATTTAACTTGGCAAATTTGTGTCACTCTCCTTTACCAGCCAGAGATAAACTCGAAATTAAGGGGAATGAGCAGCTCTAAATTTTCAGTCTCGGCCCACGGACCGTAATTAAAATTTCTTTCAGCGGCGCTCAATCACTTTGGTTCCGAGATAATGGACTCAGCAGCTTCTCCTCACACCCATAACTCACTGTTATTGCTTCTCAGCTGTGTAGCAGAGCCCAGGGTGATGCAAGACTCTGCATAATTCCTTAAACTTCCAGGACAAAGGAATTTTAGAGGGAGTAGCTTTGGCAATACCCAAAGTTACGGTCACTGGGCGAGCCCCCCTCATGAATAAACACAACATTCCAGTAAATCCTCCCTCCTAAATTACTTGATAACACATCTCCTCTGTGTTAGCAAGTCATCAGCTTTAAAAGGCACCCCATTCCATCATATTTAATCTCCTATTTTTCTTTCCCTTGGCCGTTTAGGCTCTGTCTGGCAAGACAACAAAACACCCTCCCTGCCCGTCTCAGTCAGTGAAAACTGAGGGTGATTCACGGTCCCGTCAAAAACTGAGGGAGGGGAAAAAAGGAAATGGAAACACACAGGGATGAAGTTATTTATTTGCTGTTTAATATCAGCCAAGTAACAGGCACTTCGAGCCAGCATTAAGTAGTTGATCATTTGAGCAAGGAGCTACTTGTTTGGTTTATTTTTTCAGCCCTGACAAGGCCGCTGTTCTGGTGTTGGTACATTTATATGCCAAGCAGTGGATGTGCAGGGGTTGATTTGGGTCAAAGGGGGCTAAAATTGAACTAAAAAACAGTTTTCCATCATCCCTTTCTCCAACAAAACTATCACCCTGCAATTAATGAAATTTAATATCATTTTTTTGCTCAAGTTGGGGATGCTCTGCTTAGGATCCTGTGTTAGCACTGCAGTCTCCTATATCTTTTTTTTTAAATCTCTATTATTTTTTCCAGTAGCACATTCCCTCAGGAATGAGTCTCTCCTTCTGGAATCTCAAAACAGTCTCCCCTTTTTGGATCTCAAAGAGATGGAGCTTAAATTTGTGGAAAGAACTTCACATTTCTATGCAAAGCAGTGAATGTGCAGGGGTTTATTTGGGCCAAAGGGGGCTAAAACTCCTCATGAACATCAAGGGATTGAACTAAAAACTAATTTTCAATCATTGCCTTCACCAATAAAATTATCACCCTGTAATTAATGAAATTTAATATCATTTTTTTGCTCAAGTCTCCCCCTAGTTGGGGATGCTCAGCTTAGCACTGCAGTCTCCTACAGCTCTTTTTTTTTTTTAAATCTCTATTATTTTTTCCAGTCTCACATTCCAGGCCCTCAGGAATGAGTCTCTCCTTCTGGAATCTCAAACAAGTCTCCCCTTTTTGGAATCTCAAAGAGATGGAGCTTAAATTTGTGGAAAAAACTCAGAAGGCGACGCCTTTCCTTTTGTGTCACCTCAACCCTCAGCTAGTAAATGTTTGATCTAAGATAATGAGAAGTACTTAATTAGAAAATTAGCTTAAAACTCGTGCTTTTGGGACTCCAAGAGAGAGGTTTTGACACTTTGTGACCCAGTTTCTTCCCCCCAGCAGGACTTTTGAGATCCTGCCACCTGTGCACGTGCACCTGACAAACCTCAGGGAGGGGGAAAACCTCAAAGAAATCAGGTTTTTTGACAGTTCTGCCCAAATTTTTGCCTCAGGCCTGAAGTTCTGAGGCTTCAGCAGGGAAGATGATTTTCTTTCAGGGGGGATTTGCAGCTGTGCAGCTCTGGAATGAGGTGTGGGATGGGTGGAAAGCTGAGGACGCTGTGCTGGGAAGGGCTGGGGGTGGGAGGAGATGGGAGGGGGAGATGGGGCTGCTGAGGATGGAAAAAAACAGGCCAGAAATTTTCAGGAGAGCAGAAAAATCCACGGAACGATTAAGGTTGGAAAAGACCTCCAAGATCATGAAGTCCAGCCTGCCAAGGCCACCACTAAACCACGTCCCCGAGCGCCACATCCACGCGGATTTTCAATCCCTCCAGGGGGATTTAACGCTCGACCGCCTTTTCCATGAGGAAATTTTTCCCTAATATCCCACCTAAACCTCCCCTGGTACAACCTGAGGCCGTTTCCTCTTGTCCTGGCCCTCGTTCCCTGGGAGAAGACGCCGATCCCATAAAAATGGTGACACCTGAGGTCGATTCCTACCTCGATTTCCAAGTGAACGCAGGTCCCGAGCCCCTCCCTGGCAATGGATTCCAAAGTGTCTCTTCCCAATCCATAGCAGTGGCCACTGTATTTATAGGTTGCTAGAAACCTCCCCTGGAATTCAAAACAGCCAAGGGAAATATTTCAAGGGGAACAACTCCCTTAAATGAGAATAATCCCTCTGGGCTTTGCTTTGTCGCCCTACAAAGTTCCTTGGTGTTTAAAATCACCAAGAACGAGGCCAAGGAGAGCCCAAAATTTGCAGGGATGTGGGTTTGCACCTTGGCCATGGATAATAAAACCCCAGGATCCTGCTGATGGATCCCAGAATTCATGGGATATTCATGGATGCTGCAAAGAAAGCAAGATCCTTTTTTTTTGATATTCCTTTTTTTTGATATTCCTTTTTTTGATATTCCATCAAACCACAGGAAACAGAAGATTCCAAAGAAAAGGAAGGACTGGAATTGGCCAGGACATTTCCAAGGTAAAAACCTCACAGCTCTGGTTGTCTGGATGTCTGGAAAGATCTAGAATTATTTGCTTTTAAAATTAAACTCCTTGATCATTGTTATTAAGGATCAGAGCAGTTGTTTAAGGCTCTGTTGTCTCCCTTGTTGTGGCTTTTCAAGCCCAAGTTTTATAGCAAAAAAAAAGCATCAGAAAAGAGTAGCTGGAGGCACAAAACCTGCAGGAAAACAAAACAAAACAAAGTATTCCTTTAGGGGGAGTTTGTTAAACTTGCAAAGAATTCCCTGCAGGGTGGCTGGGAAATGTTGGAAAAAATAAAATAAAATAAAATAAAATAAAATAAAATAAAATAAAATAAAATAAAATAAAATAAAATAAAATAAATAAAAAATACAGCATGTATTTGCATCTGGAATGGAACACACAGACCCAAACTTCAGATAAAAAATAAAATAAATCAGCCCTGGACAACTCTGGGAGAGGAAAATGAGCTCCAAGGATATGAGGCAGGTACTTACTGATTCCACCATTTCCTTAAATGCTTCTTGAGAGATGAAATAATAATCCAGCCTGTTTTCTTCCCCAAAATAAGGTCTCCTGGTGGTATGACAGGGACTGGAAAATATATGGGATAATAAAGAAATAACCTGTTTTCCATCACAGAAGCAGCTGTGGAATATGGGAAAGGGGTGGGGGAAGGAGGATCCCATAATTCATTTTATTTGTAAGAGGCCAAGAAATATGAGAAATAGAGGTGCAAATCAACCCACTAATGCTGCATGTTTGAAGGATTAACCCATAAATACAAAAATAAAAACAAAAAAAAAGGAAAGAGTTTAAATATAACATTATATTTGGGTTATAAATTCCTCCCCCCCCCAGCCCAGCAAGGCCTGAACTGGAGCTGTCACAGGAACCCTGGGAACAGAGAAATGATAAATCCAATTTTTTTCCCCAGCTCTGAGGGGTTGTGGGATGATATGAAAGACAAATCCTAAATATAGAAAAGCAGAGCAGGAGTTGGGCTGAACTGGGAGCTTAAAAACCCAAATATAAAGCCCAATTTTTAGGCAGGTCCTCGAAGAGTAAGGGGAGAAACAATCCTGAAATCAGGGGGGATTAAGGGGGAAATAATTACCCACAGGATAAAGCTCAGCTCCACGAGCTTCCTACCAGGATGGACCATAAAAAACCACCCAAAAACCCCCCCAAAATCAGCCAAGTGAATGCAGGGAGTAATTTTAGACTCAGGTGTTCAGTGGCTCGGTCAGAAATGATCTTTTAGGTCACTTCTCTTTGGCAATGATATTTTACTCCTTCAAGAAACCATCAAGAAATTCAGTGTACAAGGCAGAGCCTGACAGATCTTTGCTGTGATAACCTTAGAAGGTGCCACTTCTTTTTCCTTTTTTTTTTTCAATCAGCACATGAGAACAGGGAGTTCCACACAGGACTCTGGAAAATTCCCCTTTTCAAAGGCCTGATTTTCCCCCAAGATAAGGTGAACACATCCAGCTTTAAAGGTCACTGCTGAGCACCAGCCAGATGGTTCGAGGGGCCAATTTCTTTTTTTTTAAAACACTTTTTTCTACATTACAACCCTTTTTTTTGTTTTTTTTTTAATTGCAAGGCCATGTTTACATTCCAACTGCCAGGGTGTCTTGCATGAAATACATTTTTAATGAGAGGAATGTTTGAAATGGAGAAGTGCAAGCCATAAAATTGCTTTAAATCTCCCCTGAATAATTAAAATACAACTTTGCTTTATGGTTGCAATTTTCTGCTCTGTTAAGATTCTGTCTCCCTCCTTTTTTTTTTTTTAATTTTATTTTTTTATTTTCCCCCTCGTGCATGAAAGTTTTAGGAAATAAAACACAGACAAGCATAAAAAGAATGCTCTTTAAAAAAACACACACAAGCACTTGGAAAATTTCAATTGGCATCCGATTCATTTGTAATTTCCAGTAGGAAAAAAAAAACACAGGAGTTGCTTTAAAGAAAGGCAAAAAAAAAAAAAAGATATTTTTACAGTCACACAACCTCTTTCCTTAAGAAGTCTGGTTAAAAATGAATGGATAAATTAGGGCAATAAAAAGAAATTGGGAATATATAGAAGAGAGACAATATCCCGGGAATAAAGAGCAGGGAGTGCTACAGGACCTAGGAAAAGTCAGGAACTGGGAAGGATGGAATGAGTGGACAAAAGGAACATCTTGCACTGCCTCATTTTAGGCCTCAAATTATCAAAATCATCAATTTTTCAGTTTGAGGCGTCCAGGCTGGAATTCCCTTGGAAAAGGAGAAGTTTCCAGGGAGCCCAAGGCTCATAATTGTGCTGGGTGAGGAACTGGCTGAGGGCCCAGAGAGTGGTGGGGATGGAGCTGCATCCAGCTGGGATCCGTCCCCAGGGGTGTCCCCAGGGATCAGTGCTGGGCCCAGTCCTGTTTAATGTCTTTATTGAGGATTTAGAGGAGGGGATGGAGGGAACCATCAGCACATTCCAGGTGCCCCCAAGCTGGGGGAGTGTTGATGTGCTGGAAGGCAGGAGGGCTCTGCAGAGGGCCCTGGCCAGGCTGGATCCAGGGGCTGATTGCAAGGGGCTGAGGTTCCCCAAGGCCAAGGGCCGGGTCCTGCCCTTTGGCCACAAGAAGCCCCTGCAGCTGCAGGCTGGGCCAGAGGGGCTGGAGAGCAGCCAGGCAGGAAGGGAGCTGGGAGTTGGGCTGGGCAGGGAGCTGAAGAGGAGCCCGAGTGTGGCCAGGGGGGCAAGAGGGCCAATGGATCCTGGCCTGGCTCAGGAACAGTGTGGCCAACAGGTCCAAGGAAGTGATTCTGCCCCTGGACTCAGCGCTGGGGAGGCCACCCCTGGAGTGCTGTGTCCAGCTCTGGGCCCCTCAGTTCAGGAAAGACATTGAGGTCCTGGAGCAGGTCCAGAGGAGAGCAACAAGGCTGGTGAAGGGACTGGAGCACAGGTACTATGAGGAGAGGCTGAGGGAGCTGGGGGGGCTCAGCCTGGAGAGGAGGAGGCTCAGGGGAGACCTCCTCACTCTCTGCAACTCCCTGCCAGGAGGGGGGAGCCGGGGGGGGGGTTGGGCTCTTTTCCCAGGCAACCATCAGCAAGACAAGAGGGCTCGGTCTTCAGCTGTGCCAGGGGAGGTTCAGGTTGGATATCAGGAAGAATTTCTTTGCAGAGAGGGTGCTCAGCCATTGGAATGGGCTGCCCAGGGAAGTGGGGGATTCTCCGTCCCTGGAGGTGTTTAAGGACAGACTGGATGTGGCATCAGTGCCATGGGCTGGGAACCACGGCGGGGTTGGATCAAGGGTTGGGCTGGATGAGCTCGGAGGTCCCTTCCAACCCAGCTGATTCTGGGATTCTATGAATTCAGGGTGAATTAGTGTTTCCAGGAGGTGGTGGAGTCTGGAAGGTGGTATTTTCTTTAATAAAACTCTACTCACAGGCCAATAAACTCATCCAGCAGCTGCATTTCCTCCCTTTCCCGGATTTTGGGTGCATTTTGATGTTTTGTATGCAGGCACATCCCCAAAATTAAGAGAAATGCACCCGGATCCAACCAGCTGCTCAGTCTGAGGGGCACCAGGGAGCACAGAGAGAAAAGCTCAATAAAAGGAGCACTAAAAGCCACATTTTTATTTTTATGGGTTTTTTTGTCTGCTGTTCACCTTTGAAAACACCAGGAGAATTTAACTTTTTTTTTTCTAGGAAGTATTTGATGACTTCAGGCAACAGAGCCTCGGGAAGAGCTAAAAACGCATCACAACAAACATTTATTGTCGGTTTTAACTTCTTTAGAGGGAAAAAAAAAAGAACCCAAGCCAGCAGCAATTCCAGCCTGGAGTTCTTTGGAATTCTTTTGGTGTTCTTTGGAATTTTTGGGAGCGAACTTACCCGAATCTGAAGAAATTGTTGAACTGCCTGCAGATCTTATGAGTGAGTTCCCTCTTCCCACAGGACACGGGGCCCACCAACACCAGCATGGGGTAGGAAGAGTCCAGGCCAGGCAAAGTGCTCCGAGAAAGGAAAATAAAGAGCCATTTAATCACCTGCAAACAACCCCAATCAGGGCTCTTTGAGGTGCCCTAAACATAAAAAAGGCACCAAAAAACCCCTCCCTTGATTAAAGCCCCCCGGGTGTCTTTTGCCAAAGGAATAATGTCATATTTAGGATCATTTCTTCCCATTCCCAGCTTTTTTTTCTAAAGCTCCCTCTGCAGTTCTGGGGTTTGCTGAAGAGTTTTTTCCAAGGCTTGTTGCCTGTGTGGAATCTTTTAATGATCACAAAAAATCAGGGCTCTTTGAGGTGCCCTAAACGTAAAAATGGCACCAAAAAAAACCCCCCCCTGAGTTAAAAACCCCCGGGTGTCTTTTGCCAAAGGAATAATGTCGTATTTAGGATCATTTCTTCATTTAGGATCATTTCTTCATTTAGGATCATTTCTTCCCATTCCCAGCTTTTTTTTTCTAAAGCTCCCTCTGCAGTTCAGGGGTTTGTTGAAGAGTTTTTTCCAGGGCTTGTTGCAGGTGTGGAATATTTTAATGATCAGGATAACGAACCTGGATTTAACTGGATTTAATCCTCCAGCCCTTTTCCCCTCTCCTGGATGTAACCTGGTGACTCTGACCCTGGAAGGTGGCGGTTTATAAAGAATTCTTCAATTCGACCACTTAAAGATCCTTCAAACTCCCCTGAACACAAATAACACCCCAATAAAAGAACCCAAGAAAAGCTCTTTGTTTTCTCCACGCTGAGCAGAGGTTTAGATCCTTAAATTCCCCCACTTCCAGCTAAAAACAAGAGAATGAAGAGTATTTCTGCCCTTTGGAGTGTTCAGCAATTTATCTAAAAATAGAGTTGAAATCACTCCAAACCCGCTTATTTTTAATCAATAAATTCATTTATTAATAAATAATTAATGAATTAATTTGAAGGGGGCAGAAAACTACCTATGTGCCCATTTAATATGATTTACCTGAAAACAGAGTTTATTTCTTTTACTGTTCTTCTTACAAATAGTGTAAGAGTAATGAGAACCATCCAACAGAAGCATGGAGGGAAAAGATTCCAAAATAATGGCTTTACTCCTATTTTAGGATCAGCAAACCAGCTCTGTTATCTACCAGACTATGTGGATATAATGGATATTATACCACCCACACTATGGATATAATATATAGGGATATAATTAGCAAAAATATATATTATATATGGATATAATTAGCTCAAAAAGCTTATTATAACAATACATTTCAAATGCTGGAGAAGGAAAAAAATTACATTTTAAAAGTCCTTTATAAAAGAGACATTTAAAGATGGGAATTCCAGGAAAGAAGCTTGGAAACAACAAAATGGATCAAGACATAGCAACTCTGACACCTTCCACTAGCCCAGGTTGCTCCAGCCTGGCCTTGGACACTCCCAGGGATCCAGGGGCAGCCACAGCTTCTCTGGGAAATCCATTCCAGCCCCTCCCCACCCTCCCAGCCAGGAATTCCTTCCTTTTCCATGCACAGATCCTGTTAAATGCTCGGGAATTGCAGAATTCCTCTGTAATCTTTACTTTTACAGGATTCCTTGACAAGATTCCACTCAGAATTCAAATGCTCTTCCAGAAATTCCCACTGCTCCAATTCCTCACAGCCTCACATTCCTTGGATTTATGGTTTCGCCAGAGGAACATGGAGAACATTTCTATGGAACCACAGGATGGTTTGGGTTGGAAGGGACCTTATGGATCATCCAGTTCCAACCCCGACACCTTCCACTAGCCCAGGTTGCTCCAGCCTGGACTTGGACACTTCCAGGGATGGGACATCCACAAAACTTCCATAATACTTCCATAATACCATCCACAAAGTTATCTTTCATTACATCATCAATTGCTGGTTCTCCAAAGCTTAACTCCAACTTTTGGGATCCCTACAGCTTGTAAGAAGCATCTCCTAAAGATTTTCAGGCTCATTTAGGCTTATTTTAGGCTCACAGTTCAACTTTCCGTGTCTCTGTGAATACAGTGACTCACTGCTGGGATAGATTAATAGATTTTAAGGCCAGAAGGGATTTTTGGGATCACCTAAATCAGCCTCCCCTCGTCACACTGGCTGCAGGATTTCCCTGAGTCGGTGCTCGTTTCCAGCCTGATACCTGAGTTTCATTAGAGCACAACTTAATTAAAAATGTTCCAGTTGTGGAGGACTCCTGGTGCATTGTTCCAGTGGTTAATTACTTTAGTTGTCAAAAATAATCATGCTCTGTTTCTCCTCTAAAGCCAGGTACCAATCCCATCGTGTCTTGGCCCAACAGAGTGAAGAACCCTCCGCTACGAAACTCCTGGAGAGCAGCTGGAATTATGATCAACCTCCCTTTTCCAATGTCACCTGCACTTCCAGGAGGGAAAAAAACACCCACGACATTGTTTAGTGCTGTGTTAAAATGTAATTAAAGATAAAATCCCGAGGCACAGAGAGAGAAGGGAATGTTTTGGGGGGCGACAGAACTTTCTGCTCCGTTTTTTCAGGTTTTATTTGTACCAGAGACATTCCTAAATAGGGATTAATCAGCAAGAGAGAGAGGTGCAAATGAACCACCCCAATCTGGTTCCAAGAAGCATTTTAGAGGTGAAAAGGCCGTCAAGTATCCTCATTAGGAAGATTTCCTTAACAACTGGGACCTGGATAGGTTGGAGAGTTGGGCTGATTCCAATGGAACGAGGTTCCCCAAGGCCAAGGGCCAGGTCCTGCCCTTTGGCCACAAGAAGCCCCTGCAGCTGCAGGCTGGGCCAGAGGGGCTGGAGAGCAGCCAGGCAGGAAGGGAGCTGGGAGTTGGCATTGACAAGAAGCTGAAGAGGAGCCAGAGTGTGCCCAGGTGGCCAAGAAGGCCAATGGATCCTGGCCTGGCTCAGGAACAGTGTGGCCAACAGGTCCAAGGAAGTGATTCTGCCCCTGGGCTGGGCGCTGGGGAGGCCACCCCTGGAGTGCTGTGTCCAGCTCTGGGCCCTGAGCTCAGGAAGGCCCTGGAGGGGCTGGAGCAGGGGCAGAGAAGAGCAGCGAGGCTGGGGAAGGGACTGGAGCCCAAGTGCTGGGAGGAGAGGCTGAGGGAGCTGGGGGGGCTCAGCCTGGAGAGGAGGAGGCTCAGGGGAGACCTCCTCACTCTCTGCAACTCCCTGCCAGGAGGGGGGAGCCGGGGGGGGTTGGGCTCTTTTCCCAGGCAACCATCAGCAAGACAAGAGGGCTCGGTCTCAAGTTGTGCCAGGGGAGGTTTAGGATGGCTATTAGAAAGAATTTCTTTGCAGAGAGGGTGCTCAGCCATTGGAATGGGCTGCCCAGGGAAGGGGGGGATTCTCCGTCCCTGGAGGTGTTTAAGGACAGACTGGATGTGGCATCAGTGCCATGGGCTGGGAACCACGGCGGGGTTGGATCAAGGGTTGGGCTGGATGAGCTCGGAGGTCCCTTCCAACCCAGCTGATTCTATGATTCTCTGATTCTATGATTCTATGACTGGTTTGTGCTTTCCAGCTGAGCATCGTTGGCAATTTGGGTCAGTCCCATAAATGCTGGGCTGGGTGTTTGTATGTTTGTGTGCACAACCCCTCTGGCACGAGACACAATTCCTTTCTTTCCAGCAATTACAAACTCCAGGAAGCAAAGATTTAAACACAGTCTGCACTGGAAGAAATCCATGCCTTTAGGGTTTGGGTTTTTTGTTTGTTTTTTTTGGGTTTTTTAAGAAGAAAAATAAGCCAATCGTAGGTTTTGGGTTTTTTTTAAGAAATCTCCATCCTTGCAAAGAAATAAATAATCTTTGTTTGTTTTTTTTTAATAGAATTCTCAGAGTTATGGTCCTGTCTTTCGTGGACAATCCCACAAAACATAAGAATCACAACAAAGATATCCTAAAAATACCAATTTGTGAGTTGCTAAATCATGGATTTTCAATCAGGTTACTCAGGAATGAATTAAGGCATCCAAAATGGTGCTAAAACAGGGGGGTGAGGCACAAAGGTTGGTTCTAGTGCCCTTTGGGGCCAACATAAGAATAAACCAGATATATTTATATACATAACCATATGTATTTATAGCATTTTCCATTTCAAAGGTATTTCAAAGAGTTTTCCAAGAATTCCTCAGGCAAATACCCCGAAAACACATCTGAAAAGAGGCAAATATGGGCAATTCCATTTTCTAGCTGAGATTCCAGACTGAGATTCCACCTGGCACAGGAAAAGCAACACTGGAAAAAGAGCACGGCTGTGCCTTCCCCGTGTTTTGAGTCGCATCATCTCCTCCCCAAAAGGCAGAAGAAACTGGACTTCCTTTGGTACAAACTTAAGAAAAAATTCGCCTCACGAATATAAAAGATGCAAAAAAAAACCCCAAAAGGCATTTTTTTCACAACGGGATGCCAGGAGTGGGAAGGGAAGGTGTCAGCAGGACGGGAAGGGGATGTTTCACAGCTCCTGTGCCTCCAGGGATTTTTCCAAGTGCCTCTGGGCATCGGTGGGAATTTTGCAAAGGGCCATCTGCTCCAACAGATTGTTTGAGAGAAGTGGAGCTGTGGCCAATCTGTCTCAGATTTTGGAGGTGAAGGAGGAACTTGGTTTCATGAGCAATTTGGAGCAAATCAGATTTGCCTCATTTCCAGGCTGCCACTGGAATAGGACAGAACTTCCTCCCCCTTCCCCTGATTAATTTAGAGGACATAAAAAAGTCCCTCTAAAAATGCCAGTAGATTGAGCTTTACTTGAGTGCCACCCTGAGGAGCAGCTGGGAAATGAGGTGAACTCACCTGTGCAGGACTTTCTGGGGCTGCATCATGTGGTACATCACCTGAGACCTGTGATCTTCTGCAGCAACAACTTCTGGAGGAGGATCATATTTATTCACAGCAGCAACCTGTTCCCACAGTTTAGAGGGGCAAAACAGAAAGAAAAGCAGTGATGGAATCGCTTCCAGCTGCAATTTGGCTTCAAAGGTCCCTGTGAATAATGATGGATTTGTGTTTCTGGGGGTCAGTCTTTGTGCTGGGCTTGCCACATAAATCTTTCCAGGAGATTTAGGCAGAGTTTGATGGATGGATGGATGGAAGGCAGCCAGATATAACTCACCATCTTTAATATATTCAACCTTTTCCCGGGGAAGAAAACAGGATGCCACAAAGTGATTTTGCTTAGGTTTTAATTATCCATTAATTTGCATCCTCTCAGTGCTGGTGGAAGATGCCAAACTCAAATCCTCAGGGACTGGAGCCATTCAGAAAAGGAACAGAAATAATAAAGAAAACAAGCAAACTCCAGTTTTCTCCTGACAATGCATTTCTGTCTTTCCTGGGAGGAAGAGCACTCAAATTCCAAGGATTCCCTCCATCCCTTCTGTTGGAAGGAGCTGTGTATTTTTGGGTGTTGTTAAATGTTACACACTCAGAAATAAGGTAAGGACTTCCACAAGGACAAGTGGAAGGTTTTGCACCTGGGAAAACACATAATCTAGGAATGCAACACAGGCTGGGATCTACCTGGGATCTGCCAGGAAGGGACCTGGGGGAGAACAAGCTCAGTAGGAGTGAGGAGGTTGTATCACAAGGAGTTGTTATCCTGCTCTGCTCAGCACTTGCCAGGCCACACCTGGAATATTGGGCTCAGTTTTGGTTCCTGGTATACAAAAAATATGTGGACAGGCTGGAGAGGGTCCAGAGAAGGGCCACAAAGATGATCCAAGGACCAGAAAGCTTGAAAGGCTGGGTTTGTTCAGCCCTGAGAACAAAAGGCTCAGGGAGACCTTATAACCATATTCCAATGTTTAAAGTGTGGCTACAAGGATGGAGACTCCCTTTGTACCAGGAGTCCCATGGATAAAATGAGGGTCAATGGCTACAAGTAACTCCTGAGGAGATTCTAATTGGATACAAGAGATAAAATTTTCACAGTGAAAACAATCATTGGAATATTCAAGGCCAGGTTGGATGGGGCTTGGAGCAACCTGGGCTAGTGGAAGGTGTCCTTGCCCATGGCAGGGGGTTGGAAGGAGATGATCTTTAAGGTCCCTTCCAACCCAAACCATCCTGGATTTTCTGATAACCTCCCCAGGGAAGTGGTGGATTCCCAGTGTTGGGCACTTTTAAGATTGGGCTGAACAAAGGTGCTGGGCCATCTTTTATGGTTCTTTTCCCAAAAAAAGGTTGGACCAGATGATCCATGAGGTCCCTTCCAAGCTGATATTCTATGATTCTATGGCAGTTATACCCATATTAGCAAGGGTTGTGGTGGAAAACATTCCATCTTGGAATCCAATGTCCATGCTACTCTGGGAGAAGGGAAGGCAATTCCATTTTAGCTTTAATTTGGTGCTGGAATTAGTGGCTGGGAGCACAGTAGGTGCATCCTGGTGCACATCATCTGGTCAAGGTTATCCCAAAAGAGCCCTAGTTCACGTAATACGAGACTATTTCACGACCAGAATCAAACATGAGCAACCAGGAGTTTCCCCTTCCAAACTTCTGAGCTCAACTACTGATCTAAACTTCTGATCTGCTGCATTTTTGATCTAAACTAAAACATTTCTGAATGTCCATTTTGTGCCAGCGAGACAGAAGAGCTGGTGCCTCCAAATCCAAGAGAATTCACAAGGCTGAGACATCCTGAAATAACCCGAGGGGAGGATTTTCTGGAATAACTTTTATCACCCCAAAGGGCCGGTCTAAATCAGCCACCCAGGCTTAATTTTGACAGTCCACAGAGAAGGAAAAATATTGTTAAAAGATTAAAAATTATATTAGGAGGGAAACAGGTTGGCACTTGAGATAAAGAGCAAGATCAACATCTCAAAGGTGGGGTAAATGACACTCTGGTGTCGTCCCTCCTGTGTGTTCATGGCAGAAAAAACCTGGCATTAAACAAGAACCTTAATATTTATGCAGCTGAAGTTGGGAGCGATGAATTTCCTGAAAGGATCGTTTTTTAAAGGATAATTCCTTGAAACACAACCCCAACTGGCAGCTGATGATCCTAAAAGTTCCAGCTTGGCTGGGGCCCAAATACAACGGGCAGCAACCAAGTTACATTTCAGGCACCACGACAGGGGAAGGTTTTTATTCCAATAGTTACTGTGAGCAATCCGAGCAGTTTTTGGGGGGAGGAGATTTTACAGATTTCATGGTCTTTATTTAGAAAAATCCCAGAATTACATGATGTTTGCATACCTTTTCTTTCACTGCAACCTTCCTGAGGTCCAGCTCCGTGACTTGGAGCACCGCGAAAATCGCCGAGAGCCAATAATCTGCTTGTTCCTGAGGGACAAAGTTTCTAATTTGACACGAAATACTCGATTTCCTCCATCTAATATTTAACTCCAATAGTTTGAAATGAAATTGGTCTTAATAGATCCCCAGATTTTTACCCTGGGTGTGTCAGTACCAAGCACAAATTGACCCCCCCACACGAGCTCAGCTGCTGCTGCCAGACCTGAGTTGTTCAAAAGGCTGAAACTACAAAGGGCAAAAGATGGGATATTTAAAACTCCAAAGGAATATGATCAGACTTTGCTTAGGAGAAGGACATCTAACAAAAAAAAAAAGCCTTCAATTTATGGGGAACCAGGAGCTGCCTATTTCAGGTATTTTTTCCTGCTAATTTCATTGTGTGTCACAACAGATCATTCTCATAAAAGCCAATAAAAACCTGGCAATTACAGGAAAAACTTCAACTCTTTTGACATGTATTCCTCTTTCTGCCATTGGAAATCTGTAAAAGTCACCCAAAATTTAGAAATCACGGCTCAGGATAAAATCATCTTTGATCACTCAGGACAAATTGCAAATGCAAAGTCAAAGAGTTCCTGATATTTTGCAAAGGATGTTGTGGTTGATAAAATGAACATTTGATTCCTCACTTGAGGAATATTATGGGGGCCATCAGTGAGAACTAGGAAGAAAAGAGGATACAGATTCCATAGACATTATTTTAAAAGGGGTGTTATTAAGCTTCTTCAAGCTTAATAGGAACAATAGACCTTCAAATCAAACAAAAAGGGGATCTTTTAACACACAGAAACCATGGGGTACAAACGTATAAATGGATTAAAAAATGAAATTAATAAAATTAATGTGTGGATATTCAACAAGATGATCCATGTGCAGCTTTGGTTCAGACAAATTTCCCAGAGAAAGGCTGGGAATCAACCCAGGGATCGACATTTCTTCCACTCATTCCCTGAAATGACTTCCAACAAAGACAGAAACTGAGGCTCAAAAGATTCTGGTGTGATCCAAACTACCCAGGTTTGGATCCTAATTTTTTGGGTTCCTCTTTGGCCTCTTTCTTACCTGCAGAGGGTTTTTTAAAAGGTTTAGAACTCGGAGGAGGGGCAGATCTGCAATCCACTTGAGCTCAGGCAGCTCAGCAACCTAATGAACGACAGAAACGGAGCGTTACATCGGCAGCGACGGCACCCACCAAAACTGTGAGGGGAAAAGAAAAGCATTTTCATCCCTGCTCTTAAAATCTGGACGTAAAAAAAACACCCATCATTATACCCCCCGAGGGGGTTTACATGTTAACTGCATTCAATGAGGCACTTCAGTCACAAAAAAAGGCAGATAAGTTGGCTGGGAGCTGGAGCGGGGCGGCGTCATCCAGACAGCAATTTCCAACCACCTGCATTTTCCCCAGTTCTTTTCAAATGTCAAGCCCTAAAACATTCAGCTTTTATGTGGCTGATGTGCTTAAGTGAGGCAATTCTGCAGTTATAGTCAGTGCTCTGGCTGACTAGCCAAAAAAAAAACAACAAAAGAAATTCCTTTTAAGAGTTTCTTTTCTCTGGAGTTCAAGTTCATCCCACAGGACTCAGCATCGTTGTCCTTGGCTGGTTGTGTCCAGAGGGGGATGAATTCCACTTGTGGGCTCATCTGTCCACCAAGGAAAGCTGCACTCAGGCACATCAGATAAACAGTAGTGAAGTTAATTAAGGTTTGTGTGCCCCAAACAAACCCACGGCAGTGGTGCTGGACCCTGAGGGAAGAACTGGAAAGCTCTGGATGAAAACAAGGTGGAATTCGTGTCTCCTCATCTCAGCTACTCAGGTGAGTCACTTTATCATCAGTGGACAGGGGCAGTTCCAGAGTGGTCCCATCCATGGTGGGCTGGGATGAATTGCCTCGTGGGAATACCTGGTTTTCCTCCTCTGCTGGAAAAGTGAATCATGGAATCATCCCAGAATGGTTTGGGTGGGAAGGGACCTGAAAGATCATCCAGTTCCATGGGCAGGGACACCTTCCACTAGCCCAGGTTGCTCCAACCTGGCCTTGGACACTTCTAGGGATCCAGGGGCAGCCACAGCTTCTCTGGGCAACCTGGGCCAGGGCCTCCCCACCCTCCCAGCCAGCAATTCCTTCCTTCTCCATACACAGAGCTTGTTAAATGCTTGGGAATTGCAGAATCCCTCTGTAATCTTTGCTTCTACAAAAAAAAAGTTATATCCAGTAACGTTACAAGAAATTATTAGTTGACAAGATTCCACTCAGAATTCAAATGCTCTTCAAGAAATTTCCCTTGCTCCAATTCCTCACAGCCTCACATTCCTTGGATTTATGGTTTCATCAGAAGAACAAGGAGAACATTTCTACAGAACTACAGAAAGGTTTTTTGGGTTGGAAGGGATCTTCAAGATCACCCAGTTCCACCCCCTGCCACGGGCAGGACACCTTCCACTAGCCCAGGTTGCTCCAACCTGGCCTTGGACACTTCCAGGGATCCAGGGGCAGCCACAGCTTCTCTGGGCAACCTGTGTCAGGTCCTCCTCAGCCTTCCAGCCAGGAATTCCTTCCCAGCATCCCATGTAAATCTTTCCTCTTCCAGTTTGCTGTTCCCCCTCACCCCATCACCATCTGCCCTTGTAAAAAGTCTCTCTCCCTCTTTTTAAAGCCCCCTTTACGTCCTAAAAGGCCAACTGACCCTAAAAGACTTCCAATTCTATCCCTAATTTCTACTCATCTTATGTAAAGTGCCTAAAAATATAAACTTCAACCACAGCCTACCTGAGGCTCATTTTGAGACAAGCCACAAACCAAGTTTGACCAAAGATTTCCCAAAGAAATCATAAAAATTCCAACCACTAATCACTGAACACGTTTACAAGAGAGAAACCCATCATGTCCAGCACTGAAAAACCAAGCCCTGAAATGGTTCTGAGTGGAACTGAGCTGGAATAACTCACACCTTCTTGTGGCAATGGATTAAAATTCCCTTTTAAATTATTCTTCAGAAGGCGAGGTTCAAAAACAACCCGGTGACTCATTAAACAGTTTCAATAACATCATTCCGAGAGGCAAATTTGGATGAGGTAAAATTAATAGCATTTACGTGCTGGAAAGAACAGGGGAAACTACATGAGGCCCTGGAAGTGGTGTTATTAATGCTAATAACAAGCTTATTATGAGGTGGTTTCCTGTCTGATGCAGCTGATGCACCTTGAAATGTCAACCTGAACACAGTGAGAGAAAAAGAATCCCCAGTGCTTCGAATTAAATCCTGTAAATAAATGTGTCTTGCAAGTGGGGGAAAAATGACAGAAAATGTTCCATTGCTGGTTGGTGGTTTTATTCCTGATTTTCGCAGGTTTTCACGTGGAGATCTGTCTTTGATATCAAAGTGGTTCATGAATTGGTGCTATTTTCAATTAAAAAAGAAGAGTAGTACCAAGAGTAGTCTGTATATAAATACCAGTGAGTTGGATTGTACTTCCATTGTACCATTGTAATTCCAGGGAAAATTCTGCTGCGTCACAAAAGCCGGTTTAGAGCAGAGAAGCTGCAGTTCTGCCTGCCAGGAATTTCCAGCTGAGAGCTCGGAAGGATCTGTGGCCATCAAATGTGAAGCAGCCTTGGAGTGAAACACCAAAGGAAAAGGAAAAGGTGTCCTATTTCCACAAAAAGGGCGGGAAGGAGGACCCGGGAAACCCCAGGCCTGTCAGCCTGACCTCAGTGCCTGGCAAGGTTCTGGAGCAGATCATCCTGAGTGCAGTCCCACAGCACCTACAGGAGGGACAAGGGATCAGAGCCAGCCAGCACCCAGGGTTTAGGAAGGGCAGGTCCTGTCTGACCAACCTGAGCTCCTTTTGTGACCAGCTGACCCACCTGGTGGGTGAGGGGAAGGTGTGGATGTGTCTGCCTGGACTTCAGCAAAGCCTTGGACACCGTCTCCCATGGGATGCTCCTGGAAAAGGCTTGGCCAGGGGCACTCTGGGCTGGGTGAGGAACTGGCTGAGGGCCCAGAGAGTGGTGGGGATGGAGCTGCTTCCAGCTGGGATCCGTCCCCAGGGGTGTCCCCAGGGATCAGTGCTGGGCCCAGTCCTGTTCAGTGTCTGCACTGAGGATCTGGAGGAGGGGATGGAGGGAACTATCAGCACATTCCAGGTGACATTCCCCAGCACATTCCAAGCTGGGGGAGTGCTGATGTGCTGGAAGGCAGGAGGGCTCTGCAGAGGGCCCTGGCCAGGCTGGATCCAGGGGCTGATTGCAAGGGGCTGAGGTTCCCCAAGGCCAAGGGCCGGGTCCTGCCCTTTGGCCACAAGAAGCCCCTGCAGCTGCAGGCTGGGCCAGAGGGGCTGGAGAGCAGCCAGGCAGGAAGGGAGCTGGGAGTTGGGCTGGGCAGGGAGCTGAAGAGGAGCCCGAGTGTGCCCAGGGGGGCAAGAGGGCCAAGGGCTGCTGGGCTGGCTGAGGAAGAGTGTGGCAGCAGGAGCAGGGCAGGGCTTGTGCCCCTGGGCTGGGCGCTGGGGAGGCCACCCCTGGAGTGCTGTGTCCAGTTCTGGGCCCTGAGCTCAGGAAGGACATTGAGGTCCTGGAGCAGGTCCAGAGGAGAGCAACAAGGCTGGTGAAGGGACTGGAGCACAGGTACTATGAGGAGAGGCTGAGGGAGCTGGGGGGGCTCAGCCTGGAGAGGAGGAGGCTCAGGGGAGACCTCCTCACTCTCTGCAACTCCCTGCCAGGAGGGGGGAGCCGGGGGGGGGGGGTCGGGCTCTGCTCCAGGGAACCAGCAGTAGGACAAGAGGGCACGGCCTCAAGCTGAGCCAGGGGAGGTTTAGAATTCTTTGCAGAGAGGGTGCTCAGCCATTGGAATGGGCTTCCCAGGGAAGTGGTGGAGTCACCGTCCCTGGAGGTGTTTAAGGTGAGACTGGATGTGGCATCAGTGCCATGGGCTGGGAACTGTGGAGGTTGTGGACCAAGGGTTGGACTGGATGATCTCAGAGGTCCTTTCCAACCCTTCTGATTCTATAATTCTATGATTCTATGATTCTAATATTAATTTCTTGCAGTGTCGTGAGATTTTTTGATCCCTCAAAGGAATTTAATTTAAAAAAAAATAAATATATTCTGCATTCTTAGAAGAAGCTGAGGTGGATATGAAGTGTGGTACCTGGTTATCCTCCAGGTTGATGGTCTCCAGCAGATCATGTCCCTGCAAGCCTCGTAAACTGGTTATTTTATTGCTGGACAGGTCCAGCTTCTGTAGAGTTTTCAAGCTCTCCAGCCCAGTCGCCTTCTCAATCTGGTTGAAGCCCTGAGAAATGAAAGCACAGAAACTGTTCATCAAGTTCCACGGGTGGAAAACAACATTCCCAAGTTCATTTTCTTGTTGAGAATCCTGTTATGCCTCATCTTCATCTCGAGATGACACATCACAGCTTTTCCATCCTGCTCAAGGATGTCCTGATTAGCTCATCTTCAACTCACCTTGAAGAGCAGCGAGAGACAACAGTAATAAAAAGAGCTTTAACATCCTTTTAAAGCTGATTCTGGCCTAAGAATGCTCTTGTCACTATAAAAAAATTTAGAATATAGATACGCACATAAAAGGATAGAATATATATACATAAATACATTGAATTTCCCTCTGTAATCGGGGTTATATTTACATTTTGATTACAGAATGAATAATGAAAATATTAATTTAGAAGATACAGGAGACAGGCTGAGGGTTGAGGGTGTTCTCCTGGAGAAGGGAAGGCTCCAGGGAGACCTGAGAGCCTCTTCCAGGGCTTAAAGGGGCTCCAGGAGAGCTGGAGAGGGACTGGGGACAAGGCAGGGAGGGACAGGACACAGGGAATGGCTTCCCAGTGCCAGAGGGCAGGGATAGATGGGATATTGGGAAGGATGGGAGGGTGGGGAGGGAGTGGAATGGATTTTCCAGAGAAGCTGTGGCTGCTCCTGGATCCCTGGAAGTGTCCAGGGACAGGTTGGAGCAACCTGGGACAGTGGGAGATGTCCCTGCCCATGGCAGGGGGTGGCACTGGATGACCTTGAAGGTCCCTTCCCACCCAAACTTTTCCTGACTCAATGATTCTACGAGATGATCTAAAAATATCTCTGGGATACACCAGTTTTTATGAATGCACATTAAGGAAGGCAGACTTGGTTTCCTGTCAGTGACAGCAGGTACGGAAATGTTTAAAATATAATAATTAAAAAAACTCAAACAACAAACAACCACTTTACAGTAAATTCATCTGGACCAACCCAAGAACTGACCCCTGGTTTTGAGAACTCACAACCAACTGTTGCTGCTTGACATTCCTTCCCAAACCAGGTGACATGGAAGCCCCACATTTATCCCTGCACACCACATGGCTTCGTTTCTCAGGGCCTCAAAAAATCAGGGAATCGTTCATGCTCTGAACTCATAACGGTTTGGTTTTCAGGCCTCTTCCTGGCAACCAGGTCGAAACTAGGGAAGTACCTACATCTCAATATTCCACACTATTCTTTACGTAAGTAGGAACATAAATAGAAGTTGGAGGAAGTTGGTTGGCCAGATTTTTTCTGGAGAAGTTGGAGACAGCGGGTCCCTGCGGCCACTCTCGTTCGTGTGAGAGTGAGGCCTGCAAGGCCTCTGTGAGGCCTGCGAGGCCTGTTGTTTTCCCGATCCAAGAGGAGAGATTTGGTGGAGTGGCCTTCGTTTTCTTAAGGAAAGCATTAAAATTTTGGTTTGTTAGTTCTTTATTAGTTGAGTATACCTGTTTTTCTGGTTTTTTTGGGTGTTGGGGGTTTCTTTCTTATGTGTATATCGTTTTTGTAACCCTGCGGCCGCTCTCACTCGTGTGGGAGTGAGGCCTGTGAGGCCTCTGTGAGGCCTGTGAGGCCTGTTGTTTTCCCGATCCAAGAGGAGAGATTTGGTGGAGTGGCCTTCATTTTCTTAAGGAAAGCATTAAAATTTTGGTTTGTTAGTTCTTTATTAGTTGAGTATACCTGTTTTTCTGGTTTTTTCTGGGTGTTGGGGGTTTCTTTCTTATGTGTATATCGTTTTTGTAATCGTATGTAAGTGTAAATACATATATATATTGTTTTAGTTCTATTATTTTGGTTCTTTTGGTGTTTTTTTTTAATTCTCCCTTCCCTTTCCTTTATAAAAGACCTTTTCACTGTGGTCCTGAGGACTTGAGGGTCAAACTACCACAGAACTCAGCTCTCTGCTCATCCCTGTCCCGGTGGCCACAGGTGCCCAAATGGCTCCTCCTTGGAATTCCTGTTTTTCCAGCGGCCTCACCTTGTGCTGGAAGCTCGGAAGCCTCATCTTCTGTTAATAAATATTTAGGAACTATGGAGACAAACAAGCCGGTTGACTCTCGTGTTATTCCAGTTGTCTGTCCTTGACATTTTTCCCGGCTTTTAAATGTTTAATTAGGTTATTAATAGCATGGAGGCTCCCTCTCTCTTTAATAGGATACAGCTCCGAGCTCCAGTTGCAAAATTCTGGGAACAAAAGGGATTTGTGGAGAAATCCTCGGAAAATTCCTAAGAGTCCAGTTTATTAGAGCTGCACTTCTTATTTTTTTTTTTTTTTATTGCAAATGTGAGTTTTTTTGGGTCCAGCCTTTCTTCCCAACTTCAGAACTTACCACTCTTTCAACCTAAAAAGCTCCAGGGAAAACGAGAAAGGAGGGAATTGCTGGGAAGGGAAGGGGGTGATTGCTCCCATTAAAAAAAAAAAAAGTGCATTTTATTCTAATTAGCATTTTATTCTAAAAAAAGTGCATTTTATTCTAAAGAAAAGTGCATTTCGTGAAAAAAAGTGCATTTTATTCTAATTAGCATTTTATTCTAAAAAGAAAGTGCATTTTGTTCTAATTAGCATTTTATTCTAAAAGTGCACTTTATTCTAAAAAAAAGGTGCATTTTATTTGAAAAAAGGTGCATTTTATTCTGAAAAAAAGTGCATTTTATTCTAAAAAGAAAGGGCATTTTATTCTAAAAAAAATGCATTTTATTCTAATTAGGATTTTATTCTAAAAATGTGCATTTTATTCTAAAAAAAAGCACATTTTATTCTAATTAGCATTTTATTCTAAAAAAAGTGCATTTTATTCTAATTAGGATTTTATTCTAAAAAAAAAATGCATTTTATTCCATTGACAGGAAACCAGCAGGATTATTGATTTCTTACCAAATTGAGGATCCTGAGGGGCAGGTTCTCCAGGCCACTGATGGCCCTGAGGCTGTTGTGGGACAAACTCAGGTGGGTCAGGCTGTGACACTTCTCCAGTCCTTTGATTTCCCTGATATTATTAACTGAGGTTTATTTAAGGGAAATAACACAAAAACCTTGCCAGGAAAAAAAGTTATACTGACCTGACCATCTGCATCATAATTCAACTTAACAATTTGACTTAAATAAAGTAAGAAAAGCTGAGTTACTGTCAAGGAGAAATGCCTGCAAAACGTGCCCCTGCTGCAGGAGGTGGTTTTTAATTTAGGATTATAAAAAAAAGCAGCTTGTTTTGTCTGCCAGGTCCTCAGGGAGGAGTGTTTGACACGGGTTAGTGTCACTTTGCTATTCAGAATTTGGCATTTTTTAAAATTCCAGGCTCATTTCCCTCCATTTCAGGGGGTTTTGGTGCAGCTGTGGACAAAAATGAACCTATTTTTGTCCCCATTTCAGTAACATCTTCATTGCCAGGCGAGGGAATTGAAATAAAATTGAAAAAAAAAAAACAGATTCAGACCCACAATATGAGACTTTGATCTTTTTTTTCCTTTTCCCCTTCTCATTTTGCTGTGGGGTTTTTGCCTCTGCAGAGGAAAATTAGAATTGCAGAGGCAGAGTGACTCAGTGCTGTTCTCTGACAAGATTCAGGTCACCTGAACACCTCATAAATGTGGGAATAATATCACCTGGGCAGCCTGGGAATGTTTCATCTGCTCCTCCATGGAAAAGGGACTGTTTAGGATAATTTTGGAATGGGCAGGAAAAAAAGTGCAACAGCCCCAGTGTTGTTCCTTTCAGAGAGCAGAAAATGCAATTCCTGAGGAAAAGAGGGAAAGTTCAGGAGAGGCTGTGAAAGTCCAGGAGAGTTCAGGAAAGCCCTGCAGAATCTTTAGGGAGACTGTGGGAATTCTTGGAAAAGCAGCCATGAAAAAAACCTTAATTTCCAGGTTCCTCTTTATCTGGTTTCTGCCCCAGGAGTGTTTCTAATTCCACAAACTGGGATGAGTGTGGAGCAGAACCTTTGGGTGCTTCCCTCACACTCCAGGAATTTGCCTCTCACTTAAAAATCCTTAAAATCATATAAAAAATCACTTAAAAACCCATTTTCATTCCAGAAAGGATACAATCCAGGAAGAGTTTCGTAAGGCACTGGTATGCTGACAAATCTTGCATTTTAGAGATTTGATTGTACGAAAAATCCGCTTCCTAAAGCGAAAAAAAAAAGAAACAGGAATTTAGTTTTTTGATTTTGCCTCTGCCCAGACATAACAGGGAATTTATCTGGAATTTAAACCCCTAAAAGGCACTTTTTTTGCCACCTTACCTTGAGGTTTTTTGGTGGTTTGAACCCGAAACACTCGGTCAGTTCATTGTGGGAAGCATCCAGCTCTAGCAAATAAGGCATGTGACTGACACAAGAAAGATCTAGAAATAAAAGAAAGATATTGAAACCTGCACAGGGTTTTATTTATTAATTAATTTATTCATTAAATCTCTAAGAAAAAATTAGTTAAATTTATTATTTTAATTTATTTCTTAAACCTCGGCACAGGTGGGTGCAGAGACCGTCACGTGATAATTAGAAATTTGATAATTGCCTTCAAGTAGAAATCAATTTGGAGCTGCACAGGGAGAAAAGTGAGGTTTAAAATGCAATAACTGGATGGATTAACACCCTCTGCCAGAGAAAATGATGGGTTTCAAACCACAAAGAGCAAATATCCAAGGTCTAAACTGAATTTCCAGCACCTCGAGTGAAGAAGATGAAGCCATCGCTGGATATTTTGGGAAGAAGATCAAGCCATTCCTGGATAGTTTGGGAAGAAGATCAAGCCATTCCTGGATAGTTTGGGAATAAACAGCCATAGCTGGATATTTTAGGAAGAAGATGAAGCCATTGCTGGATATTTTTGGGACGAAAATCAAGCCATTGGTGGATTTTTTGGGAATAAACAGCCATAGCTGGATATTTTGGGGAGATCAAGCCATTGCTGGATATTTTGGGAAGAAGATCAAGCCATTGCTGGATATTTTGGGAAGATGAAGCCATTGCTGGATAGTTTGGTAAGAAGATCAAGCCATTGCTGGATATTTTGGAAAGAAGATCAAGCCATTGCTGGATAGTTTGGGAAGATCAAGCCATTGCTGGATATTTTGGGAAGAAGATCAAGCCATTGCTGGATAGTTTGGGAAGATCAAGCCATTGCTAGATAATTTGGGAAGAAGATCAAGCCATTGCTGGTTATTTTTGGTAAGAAGATCAAGGCATTGCTGGATATTTTTGGGAAGATCAAGCCATTGCTGGATATTTTGGGAAGAAGATGAAGCCATTGCTGGATGTTATGGGAAGATCAAGCCATTGTTGAACATTTTGGGAAGAAGATGAAGCCATTGCTGGATGTTATGGGAAGATCAAGCCATTGTTGAACATTTTGGGAAGAAGATCAAGCCATAGCTGGATATTTTGGGAAGAAGACCAAGCCACTGCTGGATATTTTGGATATTGCTGGATATATTGTGCTACTAGAATCCCCCCCAGTACAGTGAATTTCTCATCTGAGATGATTCCACCACCCAAGAATTTACTGGTGTTATTTACTACAAACCATTAATTTTATTGTAGGAAAGGTCCAGTTTCTGCAGGTGGACGAATCCACAGAGGATTTGGATGTCCCTTAACTCACGACCCTGGAAAAAAGGACAATAAAGAGATTTTTAAGATGCAGTTGTGCAACCTGAGCAAACACAGGAGCAGGAGACAGTGAAGACATGACATTTACACCAAGTGATGGAGAAAAGGTCAAAAAAGAAACTTTAAAACAACCAGGAGAGAGAAACCTGGAGCCAGGAAAAATGCCAGGGAAACAAAGGCTGCATGGAAAACGATACAGAAGCAAGTAATTTTTTAATTAAAGATTTCAACTTTCTGAATGCACCATTTTTTACATTTTTCCAGTGCACCATTTTTCACATTTTTCCAGTGCACCATTTTTCCACGTTTCTCCATTTTGTAGAAAGTGATGTTTGAAATGTAGAAATTGGATGGATTAACACCTTCTGCCAGAGAAAAAAAAAATGGGTTTGAAACCACAAATATGAAACAGCACTGACAGGGAGAGACAAAAATCTGCATCTTGATATTTTTATTTTTTTTTTGGGATACTTTTTTTACTATTTGCTGGTAGAAAGAGGAAACTTGTGAGCAGAGAAGGACTTAAAACTGATTTTTTTTTTTTGCTTGTACTTACTGAGAGGAATAGATCGAGATAAACGTATTCAAGGCCAGGGGCTGAGCAGCCCAGTCTGTGGAGCCCCTCAGCTGCAGTGTCTTCATCCAAAACTCCCTCAAACCGACCCTAAAAAACACCAGAAAGGGGGCAGGGACAGGAATGGATTAAAGGGAGATCCATGGAGTGAAATTCCACACTTGGAAGAGTTTGGGGGCTGCTGGGATGCAACAGGGTTTAATAAAATCCTCAATCAAACGCTGCTTTCAGCGCTTCATCGACCTCCTGAGACACTAAAAAGGAGGAAAAATGAGGAATACAGCCCCAAAAAATTAAATAAAAACAAGCTATTTATCAGTTCTATACATTTAAAAAGCTCCAGCAGGTTTTCTGTGGGGATTTCTACTTTTTTACCTCCTGCTTTAAACACACAGCTCCACACAGGCCCCACTCCCAGAGAGGCTGAGCATCCTAAGGCACTAAAAACCAGGAAAAATGAGGAATACAGCCTCAAAAAAATTAAATAAAAACAAGCTATTTATCAGTTCTATACATTTAAAAAGCTCCAGCAGGTTTTCTGTGAGGATTGTTACTTTTTTACCTCCTGATTTATGAAGAGCTCTACACAGGCCCCATTCCCAGAGATGTTGACCATCCTGAGGCACTAAAAACCAGGAAAAATGAGGAATACAGCCCAAAAAAACTTAAATAAAAACCTGCTCTTTATCAGTTCTATACATTTAAAAAGGTCCAGCAGGTTTTCTGTGGGGATTGTTACTTTTTTACCTCCTGGGTTAAACACACAGCTCCACACAGGCCCCACTCCCAGAGATGTTGAGCATCCTAAGGCACTAAAAAACAGGAAAAATGAGGAATACAACCCCCAAAAAATTAAATAAAAACAAGCTATTTATCAGTTTATACATTGAAAAAGGTCCAGCAGGTTTTCTGTGGGAATTTTTACTTTTTTACCTCCTGATTTATGAAGAGCTCTACACAGGCCCCATTCCCAGAGATGTTGACCATCCTGAGGCACTAAAAACCAGGAAAAATGAGGAATACAGCCCAAAAAAACTTAAAGAAAAACATGCTATTTATCAGTTCTATACATTTAAAAAGCTCCAGCAGGTTTTCTGTGGGGATTTTTACTTTTTTACCTCCTGATTTATGAAGAGCTCTACACAGGCCCCATTCCCAGAGATGTTGACCATCCTGAGGCACTAAAAACCAGGAAAAATGAGGAATACAGCCCAAAAAAACTTAAATAAAAACCTGCTCTTTATCAGTTCTATACATTTAAAAAGGTCCAGCAGGTTTTCTGTGGGGATTGTTACTTTTTTACCTCCTGGGTTAAACACACAGCTCCACACAGGCCCCACTCCCAGAGATGTTGAGCATCCTAAGGCACTAAAAAACAGGAAAAATGAGGAATACAACCCCCAAAAAATTAAATAAAAACAAGCTATTTATCAGTTTATACATTGAAAAAGGTCCAGCAGGTTTTCTGTGGGAATTTTTACTTTTTTACCTCCTGATTTATGAAGA
The DNA here is from genome assembly GCF_003945595.2 of Pipra filicauda. Lineage (NCBI taxonomy): Eukaryota > Metazoa > Chordata > Aves > Passeriformes > Pipridae > Pipra > Pipra filicauda. The sequence continues at coordinate 578,539 of NW_024104696.1, forward strand.
GCTCTACACAGGCCCCATTCCCAGAGATGTTGACCATCCTGAGGCACTAAAAACCAGGAAAAATGAGGAATACAGCCCAAAAAAACTTAAAGAAAAACATGCTATTTATCAGTTCTATACATTTAAAAAGCTCCAGCAGGTTTTCTGTGGGGATTTTTACTTTTTTACCTCCTGATTTATGAAGAGCTCTACACAGGCCCCATTCCCAGAGATGTTGACCATCCTGAGGCACTAAAAACCAGGAAAAATGAGGAATACAGCCCAAAAAAACTTAAATAAAAACCTGCTCTTTATCAGTTCTATACATTTAAAAAGGTCCAGCAGGTTTTCTGTGGTGGATTGTTCCTTTTTTACTCCTGGCGTTAAAACACACAGCTCCACCAGGCCCCACTCCCCGAATGTTGAGCATCCTAAAGGCACTAAAAAACAGGAAAAAAAAATGAGGAAGGAATTACAACCCCCAAAAAATTAAATAAAAACCTGCTCTTTATCAGTTCTATACATTTAAAAAGCTCCAGCAGGTTTTCTGTGGGGATTTTTACTTTTTTACCTCCTGATTTATGAAGAGCTCTACACAGGCCCCATTCCCAGAGATGTTGACCATCCTGAGGCACTAAAAACCAGGAAAAATGAGGAATACAGCCCAAAAAAACTTAAAGAAAAACATGCTATTTATCAGTTCTATACATTTAAAAAGCTCCAGCAGGTTTTCTGTGGGGATTTTTACTTTTTTACCTCCTGGATTAAACACACAGCTCCACACAGGCCCCACTCCCAGAGATGTTGAGCATCCTAAGGCACTAAAAAACAGGAAAAAATGAGGAATACACCCCCAAAAAAAATTAAATAAAAACCTGCTCTTTATCAGTTCTATACATTTAAAAAGCTCCAGCAGGTTTTCTGTGGGGATTTTTACTTTTTTACCTCCTGATTTATGAAGAGCTCTACACAGGCCCCATTCCCAGACATGTTGACCATCCTGAGGCACTAAAAACCAGGAAAAATGAGGAATACAGCCCAAAAAAACTTAAATAAAAACCTGCTCTTTATCAGTTCTATACATTTAAAAAGGTCCAGCAGGTTTTCTGTGGGAATTTTTACTTTTTTACCTCATGGGTTAAACACACAGCTCCACACAGGCCCCATTCCCAGAGTTGCTGAGTATCCTAAGGTAATAAAAACCAGGAAAAATGAGGAATACAGCCCAAAAAAATTAAATAAAAACCTGCTCTTTATCAGTTCTATACATTTAAAAAGCTCCAGCAGGTTTTCTGTGGGGATTTTTACTTTTTTACCTCCTGATTTATGAAGAGCTCTACACAGGCCCCATTCCCAGACATGTTGATCATCCTGAGGCACTAAAAACCAGGAAAAATGAGGAATACAGCCCAAAAAAACTTAAAGAAAAACATGCTATTTATCAGTTCTATACATTGAAAAAGGTCCAGCAGGTTTTCTGTGGGAATTTTTACTTTTTTACCTCCTGATTTATGAAGAGCTCTACACAGGCCCCATTCCCAGAGAGGCTGAGCATCCTAAGGCACTAAAAACCAGGAAAAATGAGGAATACAACCCCCAAAAAATTAAATAAAAACCTGCTCTTTATCAGTTCTATACATTTTAAAAAGCTCCAGCAGGTTTTCTGTGGGAATTTTTACTTTTTTACCTTCTGATTTATGAAGAGCTCTACACAGGCCCCATTCCCAGAGATGTTGACCATCCTGAGGCACTAAAAACCAGGAAAAATGAGGAATACAGACCAAAACCAGTAAAATAGAAACATGCTATTTATCAGTTCTATACATTTAAAACGTTTCAGCAGGTTTCTGTTGGGATTGTTATTTTTTTTACCTCCTGGTTTATAAAGAGCTCTACAAAAGGCCCATTCCCAGAGAGGCTGAGCATCCTAAGGCACTAAAAACTAGGAAAAATGAGCAATACAGCCCAAGAAAAGTTAAATAAAAACATGGTATATGCCAGTTCTATACATTTTAAAAAGTTCAGCAGGTTTTCTGTGGGGATTTTTACTTTTTTACCTCCTGGTTTAAATGGAACTCTACACAGGAGGCCCCATTCCTAGAGATGTTGAGCCACGAAATTCCCATTAACATCCCACCAAATCAGCACCAACATAAGCCCAGTGTTGCACCCCAACATGCATATTATGGAAGCCCTATAAATGAGTTCAGCATGAGCAGCCAGTGCTGCTCCTGGGAGAGAAATGTTTGCCAAAAAGGCATTTTGACAGCTGGCACTGAGGAGCCTCTGGGCAGGTTTAATGAGAAAACAAGCCAATGGCTTTTGAAATTCCTAAAAGCCTGGAGGAGCCACACAACAACTGCTAATCCAGGGACCAAGATAAATAACGTGATCCTCTAAATTCAAGATAAACAATGTGATCATCTAAATTACAGCACCTCCACGTTACAGCAGTGGGGAGAAGAGAAGCATTTATCATATATTTATAGGTGAAATATGACGCTGCTGTGGGCATTTAGAGCCCAGCAGAGGAGGGATTAAAAATGCACTTGGGTCCAGAGGCTGATTAAATTTCAGGGCTGGGAATCCGAACAGGAAAAATGAGTTAATTTGGCCATGCATGTGCCAGCTTATCCTTAATCTTTGTATACCAAGGGGACTTGGCAATGCTGGGTTAATGGTTAGAACTGGATTATTTTAGAAGTCTTTTCCAGTCTAAATGATTCTATGAAAGAAAGGGAGGGGGCAATCCAGGAGTACCTTGGACACCATGAGACCCTAAAAAAGGTAGAAATGAGAGGCGAGAGGACACAATCCACTCAGTCCCCCTTCTTTCTCTCAAATCTCCATCGAGGGGTGAGGAGGGAAAGGGCTGGCCCCTCACGAGCACCCCCCTCCCCAGACAGCTGGGCAGCCCTGAGCTGAACCTCTGAGCGCTGTGACTCCTCTTCCCCTTCGCCCTCCTCCTCCTCGTGGTCCTCCTGGCCAGGCGGGCTGAGCTGGGGCTGCTCCTCGGGGCGCCCCTGAGCGAGCTGCTCCGGCGGCTCACGAGAAGGGGTAGGACGCTCCTCACAGTTGCCCTCTCGGCCGTTCTCCTCGCCCCCCGCCATGAGCCGTGATAAAGAAAAGAGGGGGCAGAGGAGCCGCGCTATCGGTCCCGCCCCTACTCAGGCCTGGGCGCCGCCATCTTGTTTACTGTCTCGTTGCCATGGAGACGGGGAAGGGTCGCTCCCCCTGAGGGGATGCGCACCGACCGCCCAACCAGCCAATAGAAACGCAGAGCGTGCAGCGGTGCACCATGGGAGTCGTAGTTCGGAGCACGGCGCAGCCTCGCCGTGTCCGCCGGGCCGCGGAGCATCTTGGGAGTTGTAGTCCGCCTCCCTGAGGCGGCCATTGGCCTCACTCCCCTCTCCCCTTCACAGTGCAGAACAAACCTTGGGGTTTTATATATATATATGCACATTATATATATATATATATATAAAATATATTTTTAATATATATAATGTTTGTATAAAATATGAGTTATTTTTATTATATAAAAATAGATATTTTCTAATATAAAATATATTTATATATTTATAAAAAATATAAAATATTTTTACAGTATGAAATAGTTATTTATATCATATACAATATTATATATTTATATTATATATTTATATTATAGTTATATTGCAGTTATAATACTGTTATATTAAATATAAAATATCATATATCATATGTCATAAAATATCATATATCATAAAATATAATATATTTTATATAGCTATATATAAACCAAACCTTGTTTATATATAAATATAGAAATATATAGAGAGATATAAAGTGACCTTGTTACTTTAAGGAGGTAAAGATGCTCACCAAGCCCCTCTGGAAAAGGTCACAGAGCCTTTACTGCCACCTCGATACCTGCAGGGTGAGCAAAGTGTTTATTCCACATTTTTGGTCAACTATAAAGTAACTGAGACCCTCATATTTCGAGGGGTCATATTTGAGGGGTTTAAATCTAAATTTAATCCCTAAGGACTAAAATGAAGAGAGGACACGACGCCCTCCATGTATGACCACAGTCACCAAAATCCCACCTGTGATCGTTCCATTCCATTGGGAAGGGCCAAAAATGGGATAAAATAGGGATTTCAGGGCAAAAATCTGAAGGGGAAAACATCTCTTTTTTTTTTAATCCGTTGACCACCATGTCTCTCCTCCTTCCTTGAAGGGAGCTTTGTGCCTCCAACACACTGGAGCAGCCCCAGGAACATTAAATTTATAGCTATATTTATATATTTAGCACTAATAGATCTCTGTTTCTATATTTTCTGTCAAAACACATATTATCAGTACACTGTCATTAGTGCATTTATAATTTATCATCAATCACTGGCAATCCTGAACCCGCTTTCCTGTTGCTCCAATAAATTGTATTATTTGTGACTCCGGGTCCTAAAAGTTTTTATTGAACTCGGCCAGACCTACCTACAGTGTCATAAAATTATAGAATCATTTAGGTTGGAAAAGACCCCCAAAATCACTAAGTCCAACCAGTAATCAATAACCATCAGGGCCACCACTAAACCACATCCCCAAGTGCCGCATCCACACGTTTTTTTAACACTTATAAGATTATAAATCGTGCTATTTGTGCTTGCACAACTTCTTCTTGGACCTGACCAGACTTCTAGTGCTGAATTAATTTTATAATTTTACAATCAGAAATTAATTCTGATCTCTGAGAATCAGCTGGAAATCAAAGGGGGGTATTTTCTGCCGAATTTCTATACCCTTAACAACGACAATTATTAAGTCCTTTGATAATCAAATAATTTCCAGGGCACCATTACCTTGGCTTTCCTATTTTTTTTTTTGTCTGGGAGGACTGGTGCCATCCATCATTTATACTGGGAATCACAGCCATCTGCAGGAGTGAGGGCCTGGGGTGCTTTCAAAGGAGGAAGGAATGTGTTTCCTTAGGAAAAAAAGTACAATTTCAGAGCTGGTGGGGGAGAAAAAAAAATCTATATAATCATTTTGACGGAAATATTTGGGAATTAATAAGAGATGAGACTGTCACAGAGGGAGAGAAGTAAAATGACAGCTTTTTGAGATCTTTTTGCCTGTTATCCTGGTTTTATTTATCACATATATCTTGCAGACATCCGTCTGCTCTTAATAGAAGTCTGAACTAAAGATGCTAAAGGTATTTGAGTTTTTGAGTCTAGCATCTCCTGCAGGACGGGGTAAAATGAGAAGGTAAAGGCAGAAAATAAAGGAGGGGAGGAGGAGAAGATGGGTCAGGATGTCTCCAAATGCAGAGATAAACCCAGGAAGTTGCTCCATATGATAAAACAATTTAAGGTTGGGAACAGTGGATCTCCAGTATGGGTTGTGACAGTCATGTGAGCCTTGAGTACTGTAATTCTGGGTTTAAACATCACATAATTGCCTTCTCTGTGCTCACAAAGTGACGCCCATGAACGTGGGCCACCATGAGGTGGCTATTGCTGAAAAAAAAATCAAACAAAAAGATATAAAAGCTCCCTAATGGACATCACCCATTGACTTTTATCTCTGTGCTTCAGGGAAACATTATGGGAACTGCAATCGAGCTCCCCCAGATGACCTTCCTTCATTATCTCACTGGCCATAAATGTTAAAACCCTTCCTGGGATTTATTCCTAACTAAGCACCCCGTCCCTCCTCCCACAGCCTGGGCACACAAGGCTCTTCTCCAGCTGCGTGTCCAGGATTCTACTTAGGGATGGGCAGCAAAAAGAAAGGTTGGGAAGCTCAGGGAAGGACGGAAGATCCTGAAAGGGAAGGAGGGATCCTATCTGGGAGTATGTTTTGGGATTTGTTGTGACCCAGGAGAACAATTCCTGACTCGGCAGAGCTACAAAGCCAAGCGGGAGCTGCTCCAGGGCAGCTCCTCACTGTGCTGCTGTGGCTGCTCCAAGCTTTCATGTTATTTGGGATATTCTCCTTCCCAAATCCACGTGTTTTGTACTCTCCGTCAGCAGATTTCACCTTCTGCAAACAGAGAAAGCCACTTTCTGAGGGGAACCCTGCGCTCCCTTCGCTGCAGGGTTATCCTCCATCCCCTGCTTCCCTCCAGTGCTGGGGCTCCCTGGGACCACAGGATGTGGCTGTTGGTCACCACGTGCCATCCTGGCATCCCAAAAAGTGCTGCCTGGCCCCACCACGCCCCTGAGTGTGCCATGGGGGGGTTTCCTTACTCTGCTTCCCACATTTTAAAACAAGGGGCGATTGGATCAAGCCCACAGGAGACAGGATGCTTTTCACCCAGGGGAGTTGTGGAAACGTCTGCCTTTAGCTGGAGCTTTTCAGAGGTGTTTGAGAACTCTGCCAGCCTGGAAAACTTGGTGATATGGAAAATCTGTGAGGTTTTAGAGAGGAAAAAACCCCTCTTTATTCAACATAACAGCTTTGGCTGAGCCTGTGTCATGGTTTGAGATAGCCCCAACATCCAATTCTCTAGCTCCATTCCCCCTCCCACATCTCAACCTAATGTGAGATGGGTTTTTCCAGACAAAACACACCAGACTCAAAGTGGGGAAAAGGGAATATATTACAATGACTGTACAAATAAATACCATATCACATTATACACATGATCACAACTATCTCTACCATGACATATGTATTTACAATGGATCAGATCTCTTCTCCCCTCCAAATAAAAGTCCAGGAGGGAAAGAAGGACAGATCCCTTCCAGTCCTTAAGCAGCAGCATCTTCTAAGGCAGCAGGTTTCTTCTCATCTCATGCAGCAGCTGATAGCTGGCTTTCTGCCAGCGTCCACGAGGGAGGTATTCAAGCTCCCCCGGCCCCATCGCCTCACAACCGAGGGGTCTTCCGTGGTCTTCGTAACCCCAGACAAGGTCGTTTCACCACGTCATATCACGAGCACAGGGGCTTCGTGACGGTCTGGTATCTCCAGGGGACTCAGCCCCTTGCAGGGCCTCTGTGCCCTGTCTCTCAGGCTGCCACCGTGGCAGCAGTGCAAGGGGGGGAGAGCCAAGGTCAACTCCCCCTGCATTCCTCTCGGAGCTCTCTAGCTCCTTTCTACAGTGCATGTCGCACTTCAAGGCTCTTTCAAGTAAGAGTCCATCATCTTCCTCCTTCCAGGAGGTCTCAAAGGAGTTTTGGGGATCTGGTATCAGTCTTACCCCCAAGAACTCTGTAGCTCTCAGCTGCTGGCTCTCCTTTCCTCGACTCTCCTTCCAGGAGTCTCCTCTGCAGTGCTGCATGTTGCTCTGCTGCTTCTTCAGTTCAGGTTCTTATCTCTGGCTCTCTGCCACTGTTTCTCTGGTCAGCGTCGGCTGCTGCTCTGTGCCCATGGAGAAAACATCTCCCGGCATACTACAGGCACCTAGCCCAGCTTTATGCTGTTCCAGGTCCCTGCAGCCCCCAGCCAGGGGCTGGGAGGGGGCCAGAGGCCCCAAGGGGCTCAGAGCCCCTTCCTCGTGGCTCTACAACATGGCCACCTCTCCTACAACCACCAAACTACAACTCTTCTTTTCCGGTCTGGTTGTGATATGTTTACATTTCTGCAGGAGCGCCCATTGGGCAGAACTTCAAAACTTCCAGGGGTTTCCACCCCTTGGGGTCTACCACTTCTCTTAGCTTCTGGGGAGAACAAGGTTCAAACCACTACAGCCTGACAACTTGCAGCCGCACAGGGATGAGGACCCCGGCAGGACCTGGTGCTGCTCCTGTGGCTTTTCTGTCACCCAGTGAGTGGTTCTCAGAGCCTCAGGGCAGAAGGTGGTGACTTGGACCCTCGTGGTTGCTCTGGAGGCCGTGCCATCAGTGACAGCCACCAAGAGCAGATATAACCTGGCACAGCCCAGGTTGTGGCTGGGCTTAAATCCCACAAACGGACATATAATATATATAATATATAATACATACATTTTTTCCTGTCCAGTGCTGTGCCTTTGCAAGCTGGGCAGCCAGACAAACACCTCCCAGCTCCCCAGCTCCACATGGTGTCGGGAAGGCAGCTGAGAAGCTTCGGATCCACACGCAGCAGGTTTTTTGGGAAGACGCTTCCCCGAGCTCCCGATCCCTCCGAGAGGCAAAGGCCACGCCCGTAATCAAATTAACATCTCGCCGGGCAGCTTGTCCTTGTGAGACAGGGCTGGAGGTTTCCTGGGAACAGATGACAGGGAAAGGGCAGCTCCAACTGAGGTTTACATGGACTGCCACGGAGCTTGGAGCGGGGCCAGCCGGGCTAATGAGTTCTCAGCGTGGAAGCTTCCCAGAGTTTATTTGCTACCATCTGGAAAACGCCCGCCCTTCCACTGGGATTCAGGCGGGAGAAGGGATTATTAAAACCTCAGAAATGCACTTTTCCTCCCTCCCTGTCCTCCCCTCCCCACCCCGTCTGTTTGGCTTGGCTGACGCGCTCCGGGATGAAATGGCTCCTTGGAGACCCCTCTCCAACAGGGATGGCGACTGGAAGGAAATCAGCCTTATGGATTTGGGGCCAGAGACAGATTGTTCCTGAACGGGGCCGTCAAAAAGAGAAGCAGAAACAAAAAAGGCCTCTGTGGCAACGGGAATTTTGGGGGACCCAGAAAATAGTTGGGAAACGTCACCTCGGACCTCCTCCTTCCAGTGGTCCAGCACAGCACATCCAGCCAGGGATTACCCGGGATATGTTCTCTTCCTTGGCAGAAAGGATGGAAAATTGAGCTTTTTTTCCTCCATAAACTCCTAAGCAAGGCCATCCCAAAGGGCTGAAATCTGTCTGTCCATCTCCCTCCAAGATCCATGTTGGGTTTTAAGCTTTCTAAGTGATTTGTGCACCTCCCTTTCCTTGTCTTCCACCCCCCGTGCTCCCAGTTTTAGCCCCAGCTTCTCCAGGGTCTTAATGGGCACCATTTCCCAGTAGATTTTGGTTCACACCCCCCAAAATGTCACCATATCCCCTTGGTTTTCTTATTTCTTGTTCCTACGGTCACTCCTGGAAAACAAGGTTGGCCAGGAATGTTGGAGGAGCTGGAAAGAGCTAATCCTGCACACGAGGGACTTTCAGAGCAGCCCAGGCTGCTCTTCTGAGTGATTCATGAGCACCAGCTCAGTTATTCCCAGCCTCACATGACACATTCCTGCTCTTCCTGGGAGAAGGAGGATTTCTGGATGCACCAAGGAAGGACAAACCTTCTAGGCCAACGTTCAGTCAGGAGGAGGAGGATGGCTGATATCCAAGAGGGTGGGAGAAAGGGCAGCCCACCCCATGGCCAGCTTGGATCAGTGAAGTTCAGTGGTTTGAGGTGGACTCAGCCCCAAAAATGCATCTAAAAGAGCCCCCACTGCTCTCACTTTCTCAAGGTAAAAGCTTAAAGAAGGGGATGGAGCAGCACAGGCAGGTGAGAAGCGACTCCAACTGTGCTAAGGAATTCATTAATGAACTAATGAACTCATTAATCTGTTGTTCTTGTCATTGGTGAAGGGGCTGATGTGGCACAGAGGGTGAAAAGTTTACCCAAATGTTTGGTCTCACGGCACATTTCAAACAGTGCTTGGCCGTGGCGTGGAATGTTCCCCAAATTCTCCTGGCTCTGGAACAGCAAACGCCAAAGTGGTCATTAAAAACAACCCTGAAATCCAGAAGTGAGGCTCTAAATCAAGCACTTATTATCCTAATAAAGCCTCCCCTCTATTGACAGAGGGAGCATTTCATACTCAGAGGAGTGTTAACAGCAAACTGGCCTTAAATACATTGATTTACTATTCAATTATAAAAACAATCAGCTCCCGAATATGTGCCTCGTACAAAGCAGATTTATGGGCAGCCCTGGCACTGCTCCCGTAAAACTCCCACACAAACTCACTTGGTAACTCACCAAGAAGCAATAAAAGGACCCAGCTGGGTGGGGGGAGGAAGGGGAAACCCCAAATGCTGCCTTGGTTCTCCTGAGGAGGAAGATAAATGAGGTGTAAATCAAGCTTAAATCACATTTAACCCAGCTCTGCGTGTCTAATTTTCATGGTGGTGGGGCAGAGGTGAGAGTTTATTTGACACCTTCCCTTCAGCTTATTCCCAGGGCTGTGTTCCTGGTGTTCAACCTGCTGGGAGAACATCCAAGCTCCTTAAATCCTGCAGCCAATGGGTTGGGTTTGCTCCTTTCCCCCGAATCTTCTCGTGTTTCTCGCTGAAGCTCCCTGAGCTTTTCCTTGGGGAGCTGTGTGGGAGGAGTGTGTGTGTCACAGCACCTGCAGGAGCAAAGCAAGGGGCTTAAAAACCTTGGATGAGGGGGTCAAGAGGGGCTTGGGGCATCACAGAGATGTTTAGGTTGGGAAAAGCCCTGTAAGATCATGGAGTCCAACTGTTAACCCAGCGCCGACGAGGTCACCCCAAGTGCCACATCCACAGGGATTTAAAATCCCTCCAGGGGTGGGGACTCCACCACCCACCCTGGGCAGCCCCTTCCAGTGCCTGACCACCCTTTCCATGGAGAAATTCCTCCCCATGGCCAGCCTGACCCTCCTGTGGCGCAGCTTGAGGCTGTTCCCTCCTGTCCTGTCCTGTTGTCCCCTTAGGAAGGTGGCAAACGGGATTCAGGGAACTCAAGTTGTGGAAATGTTGCAGGTTGGTAAATAAGCAGTTTGAGGTGAAACCCTCAAAGTACAAAGACCACTTTCCACTCTCCCTGGTTCATAGAATCATAGAATCCCAGAATCCCAGGATCACTGAGGTTGGAAGAGACCTCCCAGCCCATGGATCCCACCCTGTGCCTGATGCCCACCTTGTCCCCCAGCCCAGAGCACTGAGTGCCACGGCCAGGCCTTCCTTGGGCACCTCCAGAGATGGGGGCTCCAAACCTCCCTGGGCAGCCCCTGCCAAGGCCTGACCACACTTTCCATGAGAAAATTCCTCCTGATGTCCAGCCTGACCCTCCCCTGGCACAGCTTGAGGCCATTCCCTCTCCTCCTGGCCCTTGTTCCCTGGGAGCAGAGCCCGAACCCCCCCCGGTTCCCCCCTCCTGTCAGGGACTTGCAGAGCCAGAAGGTCCCCCCTGATCCCTCTTTTCTCCAGGTTGAGCCCCCCCAGGAATTCTCCAGCCCCTTCCCAGCTCCCTTCCCTTCCCTGCACATGCTCCAGCCCCTCTGGAGGGGCCCAGAACTGCCCCCAGGATTCCAGGGGAGGCCTCCCCAGTGCCCAGCACAGGGATGGGCACTGCCCCAGGCCTGTGCCCAGACCTTCCTAGGCCCAGGTCTCCCCCTTTAGTCCCTGTACTACTCAACTTAGGCCTGGCCTCCCCGCGCTTGTCAGAGCCCAGTGATGGAGGGGACTTAGGAGCAGGAGCAGCAGCTCTGCCTCAGCTGGGGGACAGAGGCATGAAAAACAACCACGACACTAATTTCAGCCACCACAGGCCTTTGGAAACGCTCAACACCAGGGGCAGCATCCAGGCTGCTTCGTGTTTTTCCCTCCTTCCCCCTATCCCTGTTTTCACCTCTCCCATGGTGCCCGGGTGCCCTCAGAGGAGCTGCAGCAGCCCGAGGAGGGGATTTGTCTGTGCAAAAAACACACATTTCACGCTGCAGCTCAGCAGAGGAAATGGCAAACACCGAAGTCCAAGGCCCTAACAGTCCAATTTTCTCCCCTGATTGCCGCCGTGCCTGAGCTTAACAGAGTAAATAATGAACAGCGGTGCAACGAACTTCCCAATAAATCGCTGCTGACGGTTTTCACACGGGTCATCCAAGAGCAAATTTAATGATTACATGCTGGCTGCAGCCACTTCATTTTTTTATTTTTTTCCCCCCTGCTCCTGGCTCACTTTGTTAGATCCAATCAGCAAAGGAAAGAAGGGAAAATGAAGTAAAAGGCCTCATTTCTGAGCACGTTTCCCCCCGTTCGATGCGAAAGCTCGAACGTGATCTGCGGGGCACGGCTCGGATTGACAACGTGGTTTTGCCCTGTAATGAAAGAATGGGGTGAATACACCAGGGATGGGGGCCTGGAGAGCAATATTTGACTTCCCTGCACCTTCCTTTGGAGTTTCTCATCCCTCAGGGATGTTGGAGCACAAACCCCCTCAGGGCAGAACCTCCCCTGCTCTGCCCACACACAGCTCCAGTTGCTACTGGGATAGGATTCCTGCGGGAATTTCAACTGTGGTGGGATGAATCCTTGGGTAATAAATTCCTGAGATCCGAGCACGGGCAGCTTTGTGGCCTGCAGGGTCTGCAGGGATGGACAGGGCTTGTGTGCCCCAACGGGAATTAACCCCCAGGACTAAGGATTAGAGTACAAGTAGCCATTTGAGTGACTTTTCCACATCTCAGCTCAGTAAAATTATTCTCTTTTCACCCCAAAAATCTCCCTGCTTGTCTATGAGCAACAGAATCGACATTTGGGTGACTTCTCCAAGTCTCAGCTCCATCAAATGACCCTTTTCCTCCCCAAAAAAAGCTCCCAGCTTGTCTGTGAGCTGTAGAATTGACATTCCTGCAATGCTAATTTCCTCTTGGCACCTCTCCCTGTCTGAGTGCCCTCCCCTTTACTGCCATCACCACATTCCAAATGGGATTTGCAATTATGACTCACGTGAATAAAATAAAACACAGCCAACAAAAGGCAGAAAGAGGCTCAGGAAACTGTTCCAGGTGGAGCTGTCTCTGAATGGAGGGCAGAGGATGAGGCTGGGGGGATCCACGCCATGATATCCCTGGAGGGTTTCTCCATCCATCCATCCCTCCATCCATCCATCCATCCATCCCTATCTATTCTATCTATCCATGCCAGTCAGGCAGGTTTATATCATCCTTAATCCAGAGGATATGGAGGGAGGAGACTCCCAGGAGAGGATGAGCTGGTGACTGACACTCAATCATGAAAGGAATCACAGCAATTTGCTTCACCTTCCACTTCTGGAGGCTTCAAAACCACGGGATAATTAAAACCCCATAAAGATTATGAGGCTGTAAAGGGGAAATTGGGAAACCCTCATGAACTTTTACAGCCCCCCATGAAAATATTCCGGTTTGTGGGGTGGAGAAGTGTTTCCTTGTCTCTTGAAGCACCAAGGGAGCACTTCCATGTCATGACTGCTCTCTGAGCCTTGGCACGGCGACAAGTGTTTCACATGGATTTACGACCCAAAATCTCCGGGACGTCCTGCAGGGTCATGTCAGGACAGCAAAAGCACTCCTAGGCAAGAACTTGTGCAGGGAATAAAATCGTGGAATCATGGAATGATTTGGGTTGGAAGGGACCTTCAAGACCATCTTGTTCCAACTCCCCTGCCATGGGCAGGGACACCTTCCACCATCCGAGGTTGCTCCAAGCCCCATCCAACCTGGCCTTGGACACTCCCAGGGATCCAGGGGCAGCCACAGCTGCTCTGGGAATTCCATTCCAGCCCCTCCCCACCCTCCCAGCCAGCAATTCCTTCCCAATATCCCATCTAACCCTGCCCTCTGGCACTGGGAAGCCATTCCCTGTGTCCTGTCCCTCCAGGCCTTGTCCCCAGTCCCTCTCCAGCTCTCCTGGAGCCCCTTTAGACCCTGGAAGGGGCTCTCAGCTCTCCCTGGAGCCTTCTGTTCTCCAGAGGAATCCCCCCCAGCTCTCCCAGCCTGGCTCCAGAGCAGAGGGATCCAGCCCTGGGAGCAGCTCCAGGGCCTCCTCTGGACTCTCTCCAGCAGCTCCACGTCCTCCTGTTGTTGTTCCCAGAGCTGGAGGTAGAACCAGAAATGTTCTCTGTGGTCTTGTAGGAAGGTCCCACACTGAGGATTGGTCCCTCCTTCAGGACAGAAGTGGGGTGTGTCGTGCTCTGCACAGCTCAGATCCAAGACAAAGGGGGTTCTTGGGTCAGTGCAGAGTTTGCAACAACTTCATGTGGTTTGTTCCCTCTGGAAAACCATCCTCCACTGGGAATGTGTTCTAAATCCCCCATCTGTGTGACCGAGTTCCACAGGTTGGGATGGGGAAATAGTTCCCAGGCAACAAAGTGCTGAGGAAAGGAAAAGCAAATGTTGGCAGGGCAGTGGCAGAAAGTTTCCCAAGGGTTGGTGCTCTCAGGACACTTGTGCTTCTGTTCCACCCGTAAGAACTGACAAATCCAGGACAGCCAGAGCCTGCCAAATGTGTCCCATGAGGGACATGACGGACATCCATGAGACCCAAAAAGGGTGGTGGCTGCTGTGTGGAGAGAACAGGATCACACAGGCACCTGGGGGACACATTGTGCTCTCAGGGGACTTTCCAAACACCTCCTCAGAACCTCTGGTGTGTCAGCACCACCTTCTTCTTCAAGAAGGCCCCCAAGAGTGGCTCCAGATGGATGTTTAGGGGGGGATGTGGACACTGGGAGCGGATCAGCAGCGGGGTGTCCGAGGAGTTGTTTACTATGAACAGGAACAGCTTGGCTCTGCCCACAGCAACAGCTTCAGGAGCAGGAATGTTCCCAAAATGTTCCTTCCCACCCCCACTCCCTCTCCTGTTAGATTTGAAACAAACACCGACACACAGCCCAGACCCTTTGCGAGGGAATTTTCCCCTCATAAAATAAATAAAACCCAGTCTGAATTAGGCCACAGCAGCTCAGTCTGAATTCAGGAGTAAAACCCAGTCTGAATTTAGGAGTAAAACCCAGTCGGACATGAGGCCACAGCAGCAACTCAGTCTGTATTCAGGAATAAAACCCAGTCTGAATTTAGGAATAAAACCCAGTTTGAACTAGGCCACAGCAGCTCAGTCTGAATTCAGGAATAAAACCCAGTCTGAATTTAGGAATAAAACCCAGTCTGACATGAGGCCACAGAAGCTCAGTCTGAATTCAGGAATAAAACCCAGACTGAATTCAGGAATAAAACCCAGTTTGAATTAGGCCACAGCAACTCAGTCTGAATTCAGGAATAAAACCCAGTCTGAATTTAGGAATAAAACCCAGTCGGACATGAGGCCACAGAAGCTCAGTCTGAATTCAGGAATAAAACCCAGACTGAATTCAGGAATAAAACCCAGTTTGAATTAGGCCACAGCAGCTCAGTCTGAATTCAGGAATAAAACCCAGTGTGAATTCGGGAATAAAACCCAGTCCAACATTAGGCCACAGAAGCTCAGTCTGAATTCAGGAATAAAACCCAGTTTGAATTAGACCACAGGAGCTCAGTCTGAACTGAGGAATAAAACATCTGACATGAGGCCACAGGAGCTCAGCCTGAATTCATGGATGTTGAGAAGCTTCTTGAGGACTGGACTGAATGATTTGGATCATTTCCATGCCGATGGAACCTTGGAGAACATCGTGAATTCGGACCTGGAAAGGAACATTTTAATCACCACAAACCCACAGTTGTTACAAAAAAACCCCCAGACAGAGCAGAGGAGCCTTTGAAGAGTCTTTAAACATCCTTTAATTTTGCAGTTTCAGGACACCCAAGTTACACAGCTCAGGGAGAACCTTTCTCAGCAAGTGAAACCCAGCTGGGTCAACAATTTATTTGCCGAATACAAGTGGAGTGTGACCTTATTTTTGAAGACTATGGTCAAGACAGAGCAGGAACGGTGACCTGAGTGTCCCTCAGCCCACAGAGCTTGGATCTGCCCTCCTGCCCTTGCTGATCATCAGTGCTGAGCCACATCACCCCGTGTGTCCTTCCAGAACATCAAATGACAACGACAAAACGCCTTTGGAGCTGGGCAGGCTCCAAAGATACACTGGGAACAAGAGAATTAAGCTCTGTTATTATCTTATGTTGGCAATTCTCTCCTGCAGCCGCCGTCGCCCGGTGCCAGATGGCTCCGGGATAATGGAAAAGTACAAGTGGGAAACAAATGGTCCCGTGTTCCCTCCCACACTGAGAACTGGTTGAAGGATGTATCAGCTGAAGGAGTAAACAACGAGGTCTCTTTGCAGTGGGAACAGCAGAAAACTTCATGTGGAGCTTCTCCACTTTTCACGTGGAGAAAACTCTCGTGGAGAACTCGCGGCAGAGCTGAGCAGGCCCCAAAACAGGGCTCAAAACCATCAAGATCCCCACAGGACTGTGCTTGACTGTTATGGTGCTGTTTATTTAGCGTGGTCTGAACTCCCTGACCCGACCCAGCGTGAGATCTTCTCTTTGCCCACCCCACCAGAGACAGCAGCTTGTTTTACACTCCCCAAAGCGAAGCAGCAGGAGCAGAGCAAAGCCAATTATCCCACCCCAAACTCCACCAGGATTCCTGGTCCTGCCATGGGAGAACACGTGAAGAAGCATGATGATGAACACACATCAGAACCCCCCCAAAAAACACCCCCAACCCCAAATCCCAGGTGGCATTTCCCTCCCCACCAGCACACAGACAGAGGCCTGGACCTGCCACCTGCCAGTCCTGGCTCTCCCATGGGTGTGAGGGGAAGGGTGGGTCACACTGTGGTGATCTTCTTGTCCTTGGTGGCCTGTTTGATGGCAGCCTGCTCACAGATGATCTCCTTGAGCCGCTGCAGCCTCATGTTCTGCGTGGTCTGGTCGCCCACGCCCGTCTGGCTGCGGTGCAGCAGGTTGAGGGCGTAGATGTATTCCAGCTCCGTGTACTTCACCCCCTGATCCACCACCAGGTTCAGCAGCTCGTCTGCCGTGTTGTAGAGCATCTCATAGTACTGCCTGCAAAGCAAGCGAAGGAGAAAACCGCCTCGGTAAATGCTCCAGACCTTTATTCCTGCGGAATCGCAGGATCGCGGAATCGGCCGGGTGGGAAAAGCCCTCTGAGATCATCCAGTCCAACTGTTGCTCCAACCTCGCCCTGGTTCCCAGCCCGTGGCACTGATGCCACATCCAGTCTCATCCCAAACACCTCCAGGGATGGTGACTCCACCCCTTCCCTGGGCAGCCCATTCCAATGCCTGAGCACTCTCCATGGAAAACATTCCTTCCTAAAAATAGCATCAACTCTTGCTTTTATTCAGCAGAGAAACATCAGGTTTCTGATGGAAACGTCTTCCTATGGAACACCATCATAGAATCCCAGGATGGTTTGGTTGGAAGGGACCTTAAAGATCAATCAGTTCCAACTCCAACACCTTCCACTATCCCAGGTTGCTCCAACCTGGCCTTGGACATTTCCAGGGATGGGGATGGCAAGTCTTTTTTGCTCCAAAGCACAGGACTTCACCTTCCCAAGGTCACAGAGCACCTTAAAATAAAGAGAAAGGACTAAATCTGCTCTGTCTGAAGCACAAAGGGATCACTGGACGAGCTCAGCGACACAGGCCCGTCTTTCCCCCACATCCTTCCACCTTCCTTCCTTCTCACCTCTCCCAAATCTCAGCCAACTGAAGAATAATTCTGCCCCTAACAACCACAGGATTCACCTGCCACTCTTCCCGAGATCAGATTATTTTTTAATTAAAAACTTCCTCTAAAATAAAAACGAGACAGCGGGAGAGAGAAAGAGAGCGCGAGAGCGAAAGGTGCTGCATTTTTAATTGGGTGCAATTAAAAACCTGCTGCCTTGGCTTGGCACTGCCTGGGGCCAAACCCTATTTGCATGAGTAATTATTCACTCCATTACCGAGTCTGCTCGACTTTGCCTCCCTTGTCTTTGAAAGTATTAATAAATATTGATCAGACCCACTCCTGTTTGCCTTCGCCCAAGCAGCTCCGATGGACTCATTTTTTGATGTTATCAAATAATGAAATATGAAAGAAAGGGGGTGGGATGAGCCTCTTGCTCTGTGATTTTTTTTAATTTAGGCTCCTTTGATTATCAGGGGGAGGTTGTGGGAAGCAAGGATGGGATGGGGGGGACTAAATGGACACCGGGTGAGGGGGATCTGCTCAGTGAAATCCTTTGGTTGTTTTTTATAAAGGTGAGCTTTTAAAACCAGGGAGGAGAATTAATATTCATCAGGAGCTCCTTCCATCATCTGACAAACAGGTTAATAAATAATAATATGGGATTAGCACACCTAACCAAAGAGGAAATTTAGCTTCCCAAGCTTTCTTTTGGCTTTAAAGTGGGCGCATGGAAGCTGATTTACTCTACACAGGTCACCAGCCTGGGCAGTAAGAGCTTCCAGGGCTCCAAAATGGGATATTTGGGGTGAGAAGAGAAGAGATTAAAGCTGAATTTACAAATGTATTCACCTGAGTTTGAAATGTCTGAGGTTGGACAGGGCTTGGAGCAAGCTGGGATAGTGGAAGGTGTCCCTGCCCATAGCAGGGGTGGGAATAGATAAGCTTTAAGGTCTTTTCCAACCTAAACCATTCCAAGGACTCTAAGAAGTCAGAAATGCAGCTGATGGGAACAAAGTGACCTGGGAACTCACCAGGGAAATCTTTGTGCTTGTGTGTTTATTCACTCATTTGTAATTTTATTTATATTTTGCCGAAAAGCATCGATGGGACTTGTTGAGTCGATCTGATAGGAGAGGTTTTATACCCTGAACCTGGGGCAGGTCCTTCTGGAGCACCTCTCCTCATTTCCTATGGAAATAAAGTACTGTTTCACAAGGGCAAGGAAGCATTAATCTGGCTCCAAAACCTTTGGCTCTTTAGGATCTTAAATCCCTGGTCAAACTCTCCACTTAAGCTCAGCTTTAGCGTTGATGGCCTTATTTTGGGGGAGTTAAAGGCTGCCTAAAATATCCAAAGTCATTAATATGCTGCTCATACAGGATGGCCAACTAGTTTTGATGGCTTGGATGACCAAGATTTGTTATTTTTTAATAATAAAATCCACCCTTCACGTCCCGACCTTGACATCTGTGATCTGTTCCACTGATGGTGGGATTGGGTTCAAAGGTGCCTTGAATTTTTTGGGCATTTTTTTCAGGACAAACCTAACTTAACTCAAAGCTCAAAATGCACTTTTCCTCCTGGAATTGGCCCAGGAAGATCCACCCTGGCACGAAGAACAGTTCTGTGCTAAGAGCACCAGGGAAAGGTGAATATCCCTGGTGGAAATGCTTCCCAGGGGCAGGAAAAAAAAATCCCACACCGAAGCTGAATAAAAGCCAACTGAGCCACAAACCAGTTTGGTTTTTAAACAGCACTTTTAAAAGAAAATATCAAATTGCCAGCAAAGAACCCATTTTGGAAGGAGGAATTTTGAGCACATATATATATATATAAATATATATATGAAAAATGGTCTCTTGAACTCTATACTCGGAGAAAGAGAATAAAAATTAAGAAGCTTTCTCACTTAGGGGAAAAAAAAAACCTCTCAGGAAAGGCAATCAGCTCCTCTGAGGGCTGTTAATACCCTCCTCCATTTAAATGTTAATGTTCACCTGTAACCCAAGGCCTGCTGCACTCAAAAAAACCTTTTTCAAAAGGTGGCCAGGTGAATTCGAAATGAAATTCTGATTTTCCCTGGGAGTGACTTGATCTCTTCTTCAGAGAAGGACCTTCAGATGAGAGGAATAAAGGATCTCACTTTAATTATTCCTTCGTTAGGGAGCTGGGGGCTGCTCTGAGCAGTGGAGACAGAAAGGGAAGCACAAGGCAAGAACTCAGAGCTGGGTGTGATTTACCCAGAGGGAACAAAAAAAAAGGGTATATATATATACATTTTGTGCCTTATCTCCCTCTCTTTTTGGGGATTTGGGAGGCACTTTGACAGCCCCCAGAAGTGCTGCTCTAATAGGAAAGTCAAAAAGGTTAAGTAGGAAGAACTTACACTAAAAATCTGGAGAAAAACTAAATGAGGGGAGGTTTTAAGACAGGATTTAAGGAATGTTTTATGATGAGGGTGGTGAAAGACTGGCATGGGTTGCCCAGAGAAGCTGTGGCTGCCCCTGGATCCCTGGGAGCGTCCAAGGCCAGGCTGGAGCAACCTGGGATAGTGGAAGGTGTTGGGGTTGGAACTGGATGGGCTTTAAGGTCCCTTTCGACCCAAACCATGCTGTGATCCCATAAAAACCCACCAGACAGCACAAGAAAGCAAATGAAGACAAAAATAACCCCAAATCTGTGGTTATAAAATCACTCAGTTCTGATATTTGCAGATCCTGGTGGAACCAGGACATTTAAATATGAGGGGGGACGTGAGTGAGGGTAAAAAGGGCAAATGCAGCAAGAAATTACTTCAGTCAAATATCTTCAGTTGAGTAATGCAGAAAAAAATGTATTTTCAGGCCTGGTTTGACCAAGGAGAGAATCCCTGAAGAATTATCTTCCCCAAGGAGACAATTTCTGCCTGTGTGGAGACATCTGAGGTGGGAAAGGGAGAGAGATGAGGATGGAGATGACGGTTCCAGGGGCAGGAGGGATGAGCTCCAGCACCCAGGGTTTGGCAATGCGAGTCCTGAAAACACCAAGCAAAGGAAAAATCCATGGAAAGCAGCAGTTCCTGGAATTCCCATACCTCGGGAAGGCTGAAGAGATGTTTGCACACGTGTCAAGCAGCATTTTAAAGCAAAATCCTGCAAGGACAGGTACTGGTTGTTCCACCTTCAGAGCTTCGAAAATCGGGATGGGAGGGGTCTGCTACGTCACATCATGGAATGGATTCATATCATGGAATGGTTTGGGGTGGAAGGGACCTTAAAGATCATCCACCACTGCTCATCCTCAGCTGCAGCTACAACCCTAAAATAAGTGAATTCCATCACCTTCAGGACTCCATTCCATGGGGGAATGTGGATCCTGATGGACATTTCTTAGGATTCCTTTCCTGATTTTTCATTAACCCGGAGCAGTTCTGGAGACAACAACAGGAATGATGCTTCTCTGCCTCCAGAAGAACCCAAAGTGCTCCAGGGGGAATTCCCAGAGGTGGTTTTGCTGTTCTAAGTCAACCTCAGCTCCTCTTGGACACCAAGCCAAGACACCTCTCACTGCCTGGGGTGAGGAACCCCCCCATTGCTCCGTGGGCTGTGAAAGGAACCCAAAATTAGGCCAAAAATGTTCATGCCACTCTGATCAACACCTCCTCTAGAGGCAGCAGAGCCCACCTCACCCACAGCCCCTCAGGAACCCAGAGGGAGATGTGCCACCACCACAATTTGGGGGCAGGAGAGCCCAGAAGGCTCTGCAGGAAAAGCGTGTCCAGAATGTCAAAAAACACTTCAAAGCCTAAAAGGTTCAAACATCCAAGATGTGAAACGGGTTGGGAAAGAAAACAAAGCACGAGGGGGAGAAATAAAAGTGAATTTATAATATAATGGTGCTTCATGCTGCAAATCACAGCCCTGAACAGGTAATCAAGGCTGGCGTGGAAGGATAATATTGGCTGGTTTTTTTCCTTTATAACTGCAAAAAGAATTAAAAATTAATATTAAAAATAATTAAAAACTATTTTTTCGAGGCAGAAAACGGTATCAGAGATGGGAAGCCCTCACACCTTGATCAGCACTGTACCCACTGCAGTGCACGGGCAACAAAAATCAATGTATTTATTCAAAAGCCATAAGTCCAACCTTCTAATTAAAGGCAGCCACGTTATAAAATCTAATTACTTTCCCCTTTCAAGTTGAAACCACAGAGACAGTGCAGGAAACACCACACATAAATCAGCTCACCTGAGTGGTGCTTTCTACACGAATTAAGCAATTTTGGATAAAAACACCCAGACAACATTTTTGGGGTGCAATGGCAGCTCTGTGGGACTGAAGCACTTGGTCTTCTCTCGCTACAAACCCTTTTTGTGAGACACAGATGATAAATCACCTCTGAAACGTGGAGATAATTAGCAAAGAGAAAGGTAGAGTAGGTGCAGAACATCACCACTCTTCCCAAAGGTCTCTCCTTTTCCCTCTGCTCCTTTTTATCCTGATATTTCCAAGCTCTACCTTTAATATTTCCTTCTCATTCCCTTTTTCCCTTCCTCCCGTGGTTTGTCGCTCGTGCTTTGGACAACGTGGCCCTGCTGGGAAATGAGCTCAAGCTGTGCCAGGGGAGGGTCACGTTGGACATAAGGAGGAATTTTCTCATGGAAAGGGTGGTCAGGTCTTGGAAGAGGCTGCTCAGGGAAGGGGGTGGAGTCTCCACCCCTGGAGGTGTCCAAGGAAGGCCTGGCCGTGGCACTCAGTGCTCTGGGCTGGGGGACAGGGTGGGGATGGGGCACAGGGGGGACTTGAGGATCTTTGGGCTCTTTTCCAGCCTCAGTGATTCTGGGATTCTCTGAACCATGAAGAGCGGAAAGTGGTCTTTGCACTTTGAGGACTTCACCTAAAACTACTTATTTTCCAACCTGCAACATTTTCACAACTTGATTTTCCTGAATCCCGTTTGCCACCTTCCTAAGGGGACAACAGGGAATGGCCTCAAGCTGTGCCAGGGAAGGTTCAGGTTGGACATGAGGAGGAACTTCCTCATGGAAAGGGTTGTTAAACATTGGCAGGGGCTGCCCAGGGAGGTTTGGAGTCCCCACCCCTGGAGGTGTCCAAGGAATGACCGTCCGTGGCACTCGGTGCTGATCGGTCACAGGTTGGACTTGACGATCTTGGAGGTCTTTTCCAACCTCCATAATTCATAATAACTCACAACTATGGAATTATTCATAACTCATAATCTGTATTTCATAATCCATAATTTATAATGATGGAATTATGATCCTAAAACTCTCGGAATGGGGATGCCTGGGGATCCCTGAGCATCGCCACGAGGGGAAAACACACACAGAGCACTTAAACCCCACCCCTGAACAACTCCAAGCTCTCTGTGATCCACAGGAATTACACAGCTCTTCAAAGGGAGGATAAATCCATTAAACCCCATTAAATAATTTTTCAAAAAAACAAAACCAACAATGTCTGAGACAACTCCTTGTAGCTCCAAACTCGCTGATCTAGGATGAGAGATGGAAATCCTCCCTCTCCAAATGGAACTTTACAGGGTATTAAACAAGCACCCTCAGCACTTATCTAAATCTTTAATTAGTTCTATAATATACTGATGATATCGAGGCTAATTAAATTTATACAGATAAAGAGCAATGAAATTCTAGCCAAGTGAGCTGGAAAGTACATATTAAACAGTAAATTTAATGGCTCGAGCAAATAAATGCAATTTTATATGTAAAAAAAATTAAATTCAATTTACATGTTGTATTAAAATTGATTTTGAGTGTGCAAATGATTGGGGGAAGGGGGGGGATCTCTTTAATAGATCAGTAAAAGTGCTAATCTGACCTGTTTAAATATCAGTTATTAATGCCAGCATTTGCAAATAAGCCACACACATTTGCATTTTACTGCACGTGGTAAAAAAGAAAAAAAAAAAAAATTCCCTATGCCATCTGCTAGTTCATAAAGAATATTAAGGGGTTTTTCCCTTTGCCTCGTGCATAAATGAGAGGAAATGTGGAAATGAATGTAGCTTGGAAGCAGTTCCATGGAAAGGGCTGCAAATTGCTCCAGTCGGCAAAAAAATCCCACAATTTTAGCTCCCCTCCGGGACCAACAGTTCCTGTGGCAAAAGCCCGGCTTTATTTAGGATCAAGTGGCTCGGAACTGGGTGTAAAAGCAGGGAGATGCTCAGTGGGGAGAGAATGTGGAGCTCTAATAAAAGCAGGAATGTTTGGGAGCTGCCGGTGGGCGGAGGACACGTGGATGGGACCTGCTGAGGATGGGGGAGGACAGGCTGTGACACGGGGATGTGGAGGGACTTCCAGGGGGTCCAACAATCGGTGTCTGCCTGGAGCAACTATGGGTTGGGTTCAACACAGTTGGGTCTAACAAATCAAGGTCTGCCTGGAGTAAGTATGGTTGGGTCAAGCAGTCCATGTCTGCCTGGAGTAAGGATGGTTGAGTCTAACAAATCAATGTGCCAGAGAAAACTGGGCTGGCTGAGGAAGAGTGTGGCAGCAGGAGCAGGGCAGGGCTTGTGCCCCTGGGCTGGGCGCTGGGGAGGCCACCCCTGGAGTGCTGTGTCCAGCTCTGGGCCCTGAGCTCAGGAAGGCCCTGGAGGGGCTGGAGCAGGGGCAGAGAAGAGCAGCGAGGCTGGGGAAGGGACTGGAGCCCAAGTGCTGGGAGGAGAGGCTGAGGGAGCTGGGGGGGCTCAGCCTGGAGAGGAGGAGGCTCAGGGGAGACCTCCTCACTCTCTGCAACTCCCTGCCAGGAGGGGGGAGCCGGGGGGGGGTCGGGCTCTGCTCCAGGGAACCAGCAGTAGGACAAGAGGGCTCGACCTCAAGCTGGGCCAGGGCAGGGTCAGGTTGGACATCAGGAAGGAATGTTTTGCATGGAGAGTGCTCAGCCATTGGAATGGGCTGCCCAGGGAGGGGGTGGAGTCCCCGTCCCTGGAAGTGTTTAAGGACAGACTGGATGTGGCATCAGTGCCATGGGCTGGGAACCACAGCGGGCTTGGAGCAAGGGTTGGACTGGATGATCTCGGAGGGCTTTTCCAACCTGGCTGATTCTGGGATTCTGTGGCTCTGTGACAACGCAGAATCTGTATCTCAGCTACAATTACAGTGTGCACTTAGGCCAACTCCAGCTTTCCTTGTTAATGTGCCTGTGAGATGTCACTCGGATTTTACGCCTTTCCCACATCATTTGATCTCAAATCTGCAATACAAATCATCAAATACAAAGGGAGTTTTACAGCCTTCAGGAAAATCCGAGGGGGAGTTTACACACTGCCGACCATCTCCTGAATATTCCGATGGATTGACATCATCTGTGTGCATTCTGTGCCGTGCTCAGGGGGTGATTATTTTAATATCTCCCTAAAAATCCAGGAGTTTGGGCTTCACCTGAGCCACGGATTTCTCTTGGCTCCAAGCTGAGGTTCATCACGGGACACATTTAATTGCTCCATCGGAGCCGGCGCGTTGATACCCGACATCTGACGCGCGAAAGTTCGGGGACGCCAACCGGGCCCCGCGCAGATGCCGCCCTGCAGAACGTTCCCAGACAGCCTCCATCTGTCAGAGATGGAAAGGCTCGCTCTCCATCAATAATTCACCTCCTTCCCTCCGCTTTTCCTGCGCTCCAGTCGGAATTTTTAATGTCAGGCACCGCCCTGGACAGACAGGCGACGCCTCATCTGCATTCCTGGCTTTCGTGCCCCTTTGGCAGCTGAGGAATCATCATCTCTCCCTTTGAGGATTTGGGTTTTTGCTGCAAAAATGTCCTTTAGGGACAGCTCGTCTCCTTCCAGGCTGCAAGTCAGTGGATAATGATGACAGTCATACTTTGGTATCCGAATTCCAACTCAGGCAGACCAAAAGCTTTCAGATGGACCCAAAGAAAGCTCATGGGGAACTATTGGGGTGGTTGAATCCCCCAAAATAGGATGTTACTGCATCTAATGGGGTGGCTGAATCCCCAAAATCCCCAAAATAGAATGTTACTGCATCTAATGGGGTGGCTGAATCCCCAAAATCCCCAAAATAGAATGTTACTGCATCTAATAGGGTGGCTGAATCCCCAAAATACCCAAAATAGGATGTTACTGCATCTAATGAGGTGGCTGAACCCCCCCAAACTAGGATGTTGCTGCATCTAATGGGGTGGCTGAATACACAGGGAGGCAGGGATAGGACAAGGGGGAGTGTTTTAAACTCAAAGAGGAGAGATTTAGGTTTGATGTTCAGAGGAATTTAGATGGTGTGAGGGTGGGCACGGGTTGCCCAGAGAAGCTGTGGCTGCCTCTGGATCCCTGGAAGTGTCCAAGGCCAGGTTGGAGCAACCTGGGAGAGTGGAAGGTGTTGGGGTTGGAATTGGATGACCTTGAAGACACTGCTAAAGACACGTGGCTTGGCCAAAGGACTCACTGCCAGCTTTGAGTTGGCCAAAAAACTCCCAAAACCAGACCAAAAGTCAACGAATTAAGGATTTTGGTGATTAAAGAGTAATTAACTGCAGAGGGAAATGAAGGAATGTGTCTCAACCTGCCTAAACACAAGCGCCCAGTGCAACCACTTCACCCCCGTGGTCACCACCAACCCATGTCCCCAAGTGCCACATCCACACCTTGAACACTTCCAGGGATGGTGACTCCACCACTGCCCTGGGCAGCCTGTTACAACCCCTTCCAGCAAAAAAAATTCCTAATATCCAGTCTAAAGCTCTCCTGAGTGACTTAAAGGAGCTGGATCCCTGTCCCTGCTGTGGTTCCTGGGCTATCCCTGAATCCCTGCTCTGCTCTGAAGTTCTGTCATGGATTGGCCCCGTTGATCCTCTCACTTGTGTTATTTCTGCCCTCTGCTCATTTTCCCTCTTCCTTTCCCACCAGGAATTGGCCCTGGGCCATTGCTCTCCCCTTGGAAGCCCCTCTCCCACGAGTGGCTGTGTCCTCATCTGTCCCCAAGTGAGGGGACACCCCTATTTCACTCGCTCCCAGCCTGCTCCAAGGGAACCAGCCATGCCCTGCCTGCTCCAAAGGAAACATTCCTGAATCCAGGATGCTGTTGCTTCAGCAGATTGAAATGCTCTGCTCTGGGCTCAATCTAATTATCAGAGAACCACAGAATCAAATTAAGAGAGAGAGAGAGAAACAGAGGGAGAGCAGAGCAGAGAGAAGTGATGAGCAGTGACTCCAACACGTCTCACAGCCCCGGGATCCGTTATTCCGGAGTGGAGAAGGGGCTATGGAGCATCTGCAGCTTTGCAGTTTCTAATGAGATCTGACTGACAGGGCAAACCAATCTGCTGCTGAGGGACTCAAATGTGTCTTCTCTGTCTGTGGGGCCTGTGCAGGAAAGGCTGAGCCTGCTGGGAAAAAGGCAGGACATGTTTCTAATTGCTTCCATTTGCAGGTTGGAGCCAGGCAACAGAGGTGCTGACAGTCACAGAACCACAGAATCATGGAATCAGCCGAGTTGGAAAAGCCCTCTGAGATCATCCAGTCCAACCCTTGATCCAACCCCACCGTGGTTCCCAGCCCATGGCACTGATGCCACATCCAGTCTGTCCTTAAACACCTCCAGGGATGGAAAATCCACCTCCTTCCTGGGCAGCCCATTCCAATGGCTGAGCACTCTCCATGGAAAACATTCCTTCCTGATGTCCAACCTGACCCTGCCCTGGCCCAGCTTGAGGCCGTGCCCTCCTGTCCTACTGCTGGTTCCCTGGAGCAGAGCCCGACCCCCCCCGGCTCCCCCCTCCTGGCAGGGAGTTGCAGAGAGTGAGGAGGTCTCCCCTGAGCCTCCTCCTCTCCAGGCTGAGCCCCCCCAGCTCCCTCAGCCTCTCCTCCCAGCACTTGGGCTCCAGTCCCTTCCCCAGCCTCGCTGCTCTTCTCTGCCCCTGCTCCAGCCCCTCCAGGGCCTTCCTGAGCTCAGGGCCCAGAGCTGGACACAGCACTCAATCCAATATTTACCTCTCCCTCAGCTGCAGGCAAATGCCTGGGATGGCTGTTGATGGTTCACCCCCTCTTTGGGATTTTTTTTGGTGTGTGTCACACCAAGTTCCCTTCTTAAAAGTCTGTTTTTCCTCCTAAGAGCTGTTTGTTGGGCATCTATTTAGAAGCTCCCAGGAAACATGGAAGTAGAAAGCAATTTCTAGCCCAAACAGGAGCTTCAAGCAGGTTGTGGGAGAGCTCAGACATGGAGTTCACATTCACATTCACTCACAGGGGGATTTATTCCCATGGGATGATTCTGGATCATCCTGAGGGTTGGTCTCTTCTCCCAAGTAAACAGGACAAGAGGCCTCAAGTTTCCAACAGGAAACGACCTCAAGTTGTGCCAGGGGATGTTTAGGTTGGATATTAGGGAAAGTTTCTTCCCCAAAAATGCTGTCCAACCCTGGCACAACTGCCCAGGGCAGTGGTGGAGTTCCCATCCCTGGAGAGATTTAAAAGCTGGGTGGATGTGGCACTTGGGGACAGAGGGCACTGGTGACCTTGGCAGTGCTGGGGGAACTTGGACTTGATGGTCTCAGAGGGCTTTTCCAACCTAAAAAATTCCATGATTCTAAATGCAGACCATCCACTGAAGCCCATCCATGTGCTGCAGGTGCCACTCTTTGCTACTCCAAAGCATTAAAAAAACCCCTTAAACTGAGCAAAACCAACGGAAATCCCTCTTCTTCCTCACTTGGACTTCCATGGGATCAACACTTCCATCCCTGCACGTTGCTCAGCGTCTCCAGCCATGGTTTCAGCCCAACACCTTGTGTGAGGCTTGATGTGAATTCCTGAAGATATGGAAGTGCAGGGGACCAGGAGAAGCTCCTTGGACCAGACTGAGAGAAGAGAATAGAAATGCTGGAATGTTCCTTTGGAAGTTTTAAAGCCAGTAGGTGAATAAAGCTGCTCTCTGTGCACACAAAGCCTGCCCAGACTCTTCCTGGTCAGAGCCAGTGGTGTATTCCATGTGTTTTATGCTTTATGTGGACCTGGAAATGAGCTTCCACACTCATGCTCACATTTCTCTGGCATGGAAAAGCCTGTGTGAACCCAGGCAGAGCCTGCACACCGTGGTGGGGCTGGGGTTTGATGTCCTGATCAGACTCAAGACCTGATCTCCAAACTCTGCAGCTGCTGGGAAAGCCTTGTGGCCTCTTCCCAGCCCACATATTTCATGTTATAAAGGAAATTCAGGGAGAGACTGAAATTCAGGGAGAGACTGAAGCCCCCCCTGTGTGGGATGGACACCCAAGGCTGGAAACCAACGTGTCCTACCTGGGTTTCCCTGGAAATCAGAGCGCCTTGTGAGCTCACCCACCCCACTGCTGGCCAAGCACCGCTTGGTTTTGCTCCATATTCTTTGCTGCCGTTCCCCCCCATCCCAAATTCTGTGCAGTTAAATAAATCCAACATGGATAAACACTCCGTGATTTCCCAGAGCCACCGCGGGACCGACACCCAGGACGTGCCTTCAAAACCTGCTCTGCAACAAAAACCAACACCCACCTCGCATCCCACAGACCCGGAGAAACAAAATGATCCAATCCCAGCCGGACAGGCAGAATTCCCTAAACTCAGACCTCGTCTTAAAGCAGTTCTACAAGGAAGTGGCCGGTGGCAAAGTCTCGTCATGGAGGCCAAAGTCACCGAAAGGCAGAAAATCAGGAGAAAAAACTTCCAACGAGAAAAATCCCTTCCCTTTTAATTACCACTAGCAATGCAGCATGACAGAGGGAGATAAACACACATGCACCTCCACAAATAAGGAGCTTGGGAACACAAAGTAATTACTTTGATTTTTTTTTTTTGTGGATTTTTTTTTTTTTTTTTTAACTTTCCCCCACCGACATTCAAAAAACTTATTAGTCTCCAGAAAGAGCACGTATCAGCAAAAGACTGTCACCTGGGGGATAAATGAGGGGATTTGTTTGTAATTCATTTCCAGCAGAATCTACCCTGATGGTGGTTTTTTAAGGCGCGGGAGGAACGTGCTCTGGCCAAGTCTAACAGCCAAAAAAAAAAAACCCCAAAAAACCCCAACCTTAACAAACAAACAAACAAAAGACTTAAAAATGTTTATTCCCATCTTCCCCAGCTCGTGTGCCTGGAAATGTGAAGGCTGAGAAGTTCGACTCCATTGATTGTTTCGCTAAACACAACCAAGAACCGAGCGAAGAAAAGTCAATGGAGCCTCTCGGTTTTTCAGCCCATTTCCAGTTTAGGAAAATTGAATTAATCTCTTTCCTCAGAGCAGCTCGGAACATCCACATTCAGGCCCCGAAAAAATCATTACAGAGGCCGCTAAAACCTCTCCTTTTAAAGGTTACGGAGCGGGAGATTAAAAGAGCCTCAGGGAAGAACCGGAATGCCTGAGCAAAATAAAACACGGAGGCAACACTGGAAAGCCTGGGCAGGACCAGCACCTTCCAGAACACGCTGATGTGGGAGCTGCCAAATTAATTCAGTCCCCTAGTCCAGTTAAGACGGGGTGTAAAGCCCTACTGAGGGGGCTTAAGGATGGATCTGCCCACCTGCAAAGTCATCTGCTCACCCCACACAGCCATGGAGGGGCCCAGCAATAGATGTGCCAGGGATAATTCCACCTGAGCAGGTCACCTGTGCTCCCTGACCCTCGGGAGGAAGCCACAGGCACTCCCAGGAGGTGACTCCTCAGAGGCCCCTTCGTCTCATTGCAAAGAA
Organism: Pipra filicauda; assembly: GCF_003945595.2. Classification (NCBI taxonomy): domain Eukaryota; kingdom Metazoa; phylum Chordata; class Aves; order Passeriformes; family Pipridae; genus Pipra; species Pipra filicauda. The sequence continues at coordinate 608,478 of NW_024104696.1, forward strand.
AATTTAAACCAATTCGGAAAAATCACACCCCAAAATCGTCCTCACTTCTCACTGTGCAGGGAACAAAGGGCAACCAGCTCTGATGGAGATGTGACTGTGGTGGATCTCTAGTTATAGAGCACGTATTTCAACCCTGGAAGTGTCCAAGGCCGGGCTGGACAGGGCTTGGAGCAACCTGGGATAGTGGAAGGTGTCCCTGCCCATGGCAGGGGGTGGAACTGGATGATCTTTGAAGTCCCTTCCAACCTAAATCATGCTGTGATCCATCAGGTCAATGAGTCAACGTTTGTATCCGAGAGTTAAACTCAGGCTCAAACACTTTCTGGACCTGCACGTTCTTTGGGCTCTGTGTTCATGTGTGTGTTTCGATTACAAAGCCAACAAATTCCCTCCTTAAGGAATTTAAATACACCAAAGGGAGGGGAGTGATGTGATGCCACCACTCAGGGGGGTTCACCCACTTTCTTTCCATCTCCACGTGCTCGAGTGCTCCCGTTACATGAAAATTAGTTAAGGACAACCAGCAGAAATGTCATCCCCCAAGAGTGAAGTGCTTTACTTCCCAACATCTGGTCTATCACCACCAGGCCGTTTTGGAGCTTTTTCCTAATGTGAGAAGCAGCAGCAGGGAAGGCATTTCCCAGACACAGGCAATGAATAAGAAATCTGCTGCTCAGCAAAGCAGAGGACTTAAAAGTTATCCCTCCTTAGGCTGGAGCGAGGCCAAATGGCTCAAGAGTGGTGTGGGAAGAGCAGTGACTTCTGCACAAGGTGTTGGCTCCTCCTGCCTCCCCTCTGCTCTGCCTTGAGCCATTCCCTTCTTCACCCCTGATGCTTCATCCCAATTTCAGATAAAGCTCCATTTTCAGGACCGTTATCATTCCAGAGCTCATCTCCCTGTTCGTTCCCTCTCCCCCAGCTGTGCCAGGCCTGCTGTGAACCAGACCAGGGAGCTGATCCTGCCAAAACCAGGGAAAAAAGCTGAGGCAACCCCCCAAAAAACCAGCCCTTCCCCCCAGAGCTGGATGGTTTCCCTGCTCTAATTTACTGTGTCACAGCAGGAGCTGCTGTGAAGAGAAAGGGAAGGAGGTGTTTGCTGAGGCAAACTCCCAAACTCTGAGCCTTCAGGGTTGGATGGTGCTTTTCTCCCACATGATGATGTGCTGGAAGAGCTGCTGAGCTTTCGTTGGGCACTGGTGATGCTTTTTGGGTTGCAACTCAAACACAGAGTGTTTTGGAGGTGCTTTTCCAGATGAGGCAGATAAAGCATCAAGTGTTGTCCTGGGAAGGAGTAGTATTTGGGAGCAGCCCTGAGGAGAACTTGGGGAATAAAAAGCTGGAGATGCCCCGTCCCAGAAACCCCCCTGTGTCCTGGGCTGATCCCACAGTGGGGCCAGCAGGGCAGGGGGGGATTCTGCCCCTCTGCCCCCTCAGGGGAGACCCCCCTGCAGAGCTGCCTCCAGCCCTGGGAACAACATTCCTGAAGGATGTGGAGCTGCTGGAGAGAGTCCAGAGGAGACCACGGAGCTGCTCCCTGGGCTGGAGCCCCTCTGCTCTGGAGCCAGGCTGGGAGAGCTGGGAATGTTCACTTGGAGAAGAGAAGGCTCCAGGGAGAGCTGAGAGCCCCTTGCAGGGCCTAAAGGGGCTCCAGGAGAGCTGGAGAGGGACTGGGGACAAGGGATGGAGGGACAGGACACAGGGAATGGCTTCCCAGTGCCAGAGGGCAGGGATAGGTGGGATATTGGGAAGGAATTGTTGGCTAGGAGGGTGGGGAGGCCCTGGCCCAGGTTGCCCAGAGAAGCTGTGGCTGCTCCTGGATCCCTGGAAGTGTCCAGGGCCAGGTTGGAGCAACCTGGGACAGTGGGAGGTGTCCCTGTCCATGGATTGAGGCGAGATGATCTCTGCAGTCCCTTCCAACCCAAACCATCCTGTGATTCCTGTGAGAAAATAATCTGAAATTCGGTGTTTAAACCAGTCAGTTGTTCACTGACCACGACAACCTGAAGTCAGGAGATCCCAACAGGGGCTGGATTTCAAGGGCAGCTCCAACTCCATAAGCCAATGGCTCATCTGGCTGGAATGGATTTCCCAGAGAAGCTGTGGCTGCCCCTGGATCCCTGGAAGTGTCCAAGGCCAGGTTGGAGCAATCTGGGACAGTGGAAGGAGTGCAGACTTTTCCTTCCCCAAAAGGGTTGTCCAGCCCTGGCACAGGATGGAGTCCCCATCCCTGCAGGGATTTAAAAGCCATGTGGGATGTGGCACTTGGGGACATGGGTCAGTGGTGGCCAGAGCTGGGACTTGATGGTCTTAGAGGGCTTTTCCAGAGTAAATAATTCCATGATTCTGTGATTCTAAATGTACCGGATTGCAGAAAGCAGGGAGAGACCCCAAAAGTGCTCCATGAAATGCTGTCAGGGCATAAATTGGTGTTGTACTCAAACTCATGGCAGCTGAGGATTTAACTGGAAATTCAAATACCCAGATGGGTGGTTTGTTCCATGGAGTTTTATTGAGTCCATAACAGGGCAATTCTTTGGGATCCAGCAGCACCTGTGTGGTGAAGGACCAAATGGGGACTCCCCTGATCCCCCAAATCATACTGGGGAAGCAAAAGGAGGAAGGGGAGGGGGAGGGCATCAAGCTGAGGGGTGGTTTTTAATCCTCTGTGGTTGGGATTTTTGGTTAATGCAGTGAAACCACTAATTACAGCTAATTAAACCTGCACTGAGATCAAAGCTCAGTGGAAACTACAGGGGGGAGCAAACAAGAGAGGAAAGAAAGGCAAAGAAAACAGGGATTTTGTTGCAACCAAGTCCTTAATTGAAAACCAAAGCAGCTTTGTTAATTAAAAGCAGCAAACCCAAAATGAGGGCAGGCTCCAGACACGAGAGTCCAGGGCTGGGATGGAGAAAACACGTTCTTCCCTGTCAGCAAAGAGAAGCTTTTCTTCTGGAGCTGCACTGCTTCTGGCTCCTCTGTAGGGAAAGGGCTTCCTGTGGGATCCAGACTGCAAAGATTTGGGGAATTCTACCTCGTGGGGGGATAAAGTGGGGGAATGAGAGTGCCCTGACTATTTTACTCAGCTAATGTGGGTTTTATTCAAATTAACTGAACTGAAAGACCCCAAATTCTGTCCTGGCTCCAGTGCAGCCCCAAGGGAGAACATCTGGGATGCTTTTCAAACCCAGTTCTGACCCACAGGCAGCAAAGGAGCATCACAGGAACACTGCAGACACATCCCAACACAGGGGATCTGGGTGAGGATCTGTTGGACCTGATGGTCCCCACACACAAATCAACAGCACCAGAGGAAGGTTCCCTCCACCAGCCACAGCCTTGGGCAACCCGGGCACTAAACAGCAAACCCATCCTGCTGTTTCTGCATTTATCAAGAATAAAATCGGGAAGAGAAGTGATATTTGGCAATGAAAAAGTCATATTTCAGAGCACTGGGATGTCCAGGGGCTCCCCTTTTCCCTCAGCAGCTCCCAGTAGATGGCAGCATGTTATTGCAGATTCCTCCTGCCTGCAAGAGCATCAGAAATCGCTCCCATCCCTAAAAATCCTCTGTCTGCCAGTCAGAGCAGGAGAGGAGCCCGAAATGCTGAGCATCCCAACCACAACTGTGCCCAGAAATAAAGCACCCCACGAAATCCTGCTGCTGCTGCTCAGACACTGCTCCCAGGGGTGTTTTTCATGAGTTCAGACATGTCCTGGTGGTGTTTTCCAATTTTCCCTATGTAGGAATCAGAGCTGGATGGGACAACCCTGCCACATCCACGGATGTTTGAGCTGGCACTGGGAACTGTAGCACAAGGACATCTCTGCCTCTTGGCACTAATCCTAAATCTGGGGGTGAGGCCTTAAACCTGAGGCACAGGCCCCAAACATGAGAGTCAGGCCCTAAACCTGAGGGTCAGGCCTTAAACCTGAGGGTCAGGTCCTAAACATGGGGGTCAGATCCTAAACCTGAGGGTGAGGCCTTAAACTTGAGGGTCAGGTCCTAAACATGGGGGTCAGATCCTAAACCTGAGGGTGAGGCCTTAAACTTGAGGGTCAGGTCCTAAACATGGGGGTCAGATCCTAAACCTGAGGGTCAGACCCCAAACCTGGGGGTCAGTTCCTAAACCTGAGTGTCAGTTCCTAAACCTGAGGGTCAGGCCCCAAATCTGAGAGTCAGGCCCCAAACCTGAAGGTCATACCCCCAAACCTAAAGGTCAGCTCCTAAACCTGAGGGTCAGGCCTTAAACCTGAGGGTCAGGCCCTTAACCTGAGGGTCATACCCCCAAACCTGAGGGTTAGGCCCTAAACCTGGGGGTCAGACCCTAAACCTGAGGGCCAGGCCCTAAATCTGGGGGTCAGGCCCCAAACCTGAGGGTCTCTCTCTGCTGCTGTGATTCACTCAGATATTAAAAATAAAATCAGGGTGCAGATGAGGTACCAGAGCAGAGCTGAGGCACTTTTTCCCAACCCCACACTGGTCCTTCCCACCACAGACTGGTTTGAAAGGAAGCTCAAGCTCCATCCTAAACTTTTACAGAATCACTGAGTCACGGAACGGTTTGGGTTGGAAGGGACCTTAAGGATCATCTGATTCCAACCCCCTGCCATGGGCAGGGACACCTTCCACTGGGTGTCCACACTTCCATGGGTGTCTCTCCCTTCCCTTTGAAACCACCTCAATAACTCTCCAAAACCAGGGTGGTTTTAGCACTGCTGGATGTCCTAGAAAGTTATTTTTTTTCAATGAACAGCTGAGAATGGAATGATACTTTATTTAAAGACAAGTCTGAAGCAGAAACCTCACCATTTTTTACTATCTCTGATGAGATCTTTGCATAAAGATGTGAGAGTAATTTCGGGCAGGGATAAATGGGGAGTAGGAAAGAAGGCACAAGGGAAAAGATTTGAATAGGAATTCAAATTTGAAGCTTAGTTTATCTCACTAATGCCATAAGTCCAATTCTGGCTGTGAAACTTCCAAAACCTGGAGGTATTTGGAAGTCATGGCCAGTCCCAGACTTTGCAGCACAAGCCTGGGTATTACACACAGGGAGAAAATCCTACTTTTTCTTTAATAAAGTAGTGGATGCCCTAATGACCAACCACATTTCTGTGGCCCAGATACCGAACACACACACCTAAGCTAAAAAACCTAATAATATTTGCAGGAAATTTAGCAAATGCCACAAATCCTTTGTGACACCTCAGCAGTCAGAGCCAGCGTGTTTTACCCTGTTTTCTCCTGGTGGAAAAACCTCCTTCCTGGAGCTCACACAACGTGGCAATTTATTTTTTTTTCCCCGATGGAAACGTGCTCCTGCTCTGCTGAGACTTTCCCTGCCTTGAACCGAGAAGCTCAAAGCAAAACTCATTTGAAACACATTTTCCCCTTGCCATGGGGCCATTCCCAAAGCTCCAAACTGCTGCTGTTGTCACCTGCAGGTGACAGAGCTGGTGAAAAACGGGGTTTAAAGAGCAAAAGCCTTGCCAGAACCAACAAGTGTTAGCTGGGTTAAGTTTTGTTGTGAATCCTCCACGTGATTTTGGCTTCAGAGGAGAAAATTCTTCCCCCTGCTGCTTCCCTGGTTGGGGTTTCTACCACCTAAGTCACTGAGCAGAGAAGAAAGGGGATGCCCAGTGCTCTTGAAGCCCCATAAAAAACCTTGAAGATGATATCCACAGTGAAAAATAAAAGCAAAATCAAAGGAGGGACAGCCAGGAAAGTCCTAAAAGTCTTCTGGTCCTTTCTCAAATGGTTTGTCTTTCCTATAAACTTGAACACATCGAACTTCAAATGTGTTCACTTGCAGGAAAAGACCACACAGGACCTGTTCCAGAATTCAGATTTAATGGCTGAAAGGACTGTGTGAAGAGTGATGTGTTGGTTGTTAATTGGGGCTAATTGATTCTTGAACCCTGAGCGTCTTGGACATGGAAATATCAAGGCAGGGTTGGAAAACTTTTCTCCTGTTCAGTCAGGATCACCCAATTCCCTGGAGAAGTGAGGCAGGGAGGGAATTTATTCATCCCAGTCACCAGGAGGTGCAGGGGGAAGGAGGAGCAGGTGGGTGGGGATTTCTCCAGCAGCTCTGCCACTGCTCCTGTCCATGAAATCACCACTTGCTCTCCCTTGTCATCTTTAAAAAAGGCAAAACTGAGAGTTCAAACAGCACAGAGCATTTACAGACTCCTGCATGAGCCGTATCACAGGGAGACAAATCACTTTTATCCCACACTGATGTTATTTTCTGCTTTCTGGGGGTGAATTGTTGTGTTTGTTTAATGGTTTGAACAGACCTCAGTCCCCGGGGTACCCTGAGAACTTGCTCAGGTCATTGTGAATTCAGGTGAGTGGGGCAGGGTTTGGATGCACCAGAGCCTTGGTTATGGAAAAGAACCTGGATAATAAGAATTCAGGAGTTATCTGAAGGACAAAAGAATAAAACACACTCTCCAGATGATGGAATTATGCCCTAAAAGAAAGAGGGAAGAGATGCAGCCATGAAAGCTAAAAAGAAGTGTTGATGAATTTATACGATGATGGGAAGAATTCTGCACCCCAGGGACCACAAAGATGCTGTAGCCAGGTGGGAAATGGGCTCTTCCCCCAAGGAACAAGGGACAGGACAAGAGGAAATGGCCTCAAGTTGTGCCAAAGGGAGTTTAGATTGGATATCAGGGAAAATTTCTTCATGGAAAGGGTGGTCAGGCACCGGATCTGGAGGGATTTCAAAGCCCTGTGGATGTGGCACCTGGGGACATGGGTCAGTGGTGGCCTTGGCAGCGCTGGGGAATGGTTGGCTTGGATCTCAGAGGTCTTTTCCAACCTAAATGGCTCCATGGTGCAGCTCAGGTGCCTCCTCTGAGCTCCACAGCTCTTAATGATGGTCCCCAGCAGCTCCAATGTGCAGGAGAAAATCTGTTGCTGTGTAACCGGTCAGCGGTTGATGCTGTGAAAACTCCTGGTCTTCACCCACCCAGCAGGATCAGGAGTTGGGAACATGCTGCCTCCTCACTCTTCCCTTCAAACTCCACACATGAAATCGTGCAGAGTCAGAGCTCCAGGGATATTCCACCTCTCCAGCAGCTCCTGGTCATTATTTGGGTGTGTCATTATTTGGGTGCCACTGGCCTGTCAGCACATGCTCAAGCTCTGTTCTGCCTGCCAAAAAAACTGGGCCAATTAAGCATCTCAACAGACCGGGGTGGGGGGGGGGAAATATCATTTAAAAAAGGAGAGATTGGATTTGGGAAGTGTATTCCTTGGAGAGTTTGTCATGGATCTTTCTCTCTCCACCTTCTCCAGGCCTCAGCGGTCGTAACTTCCCCACGTCGACGTTATTGGGGAGGAACTAATTCAATAATGAGATCATTCCCCATATGACAGCCCAGGAAATGAGGCTCTCAGTCACACTCTTCCTCATCTGAGGGAGTCCAGTTTCTCTCCTGATTCAGTCTCCAAAAACCAAATGATGACACCAACTATTCCCAGTGTTCGTGGGGGGTCCCATCCAAGTGCCACACGCAAAAACTCCCTTGTTTGATCTACATCCCTTCATTTGCAAGTTCCAGACTCCTCCTTTCGCTGTTTCTTGGGCTCAGCTGCTCATTCCTGAACCAGCTGCTGCCACAGAGGATCACGAAGATCAGCCAGTGCAGTGACTCAGAGTCAGCACCCCCAGTCCAGGAGCAAACCACTGAGAGTGTTTGCTCTCACCCATTTGCTTACTCCTCAATCCTCCTTTTGTGGATAAATCACCAGGGGGTCTGTCACATCCAGTTCTGGGTTTATTTTGCTCTTACTACTACTTTAAGATCAACAGAACTTGAAAGGAGACATCCCTTCAAGCCCACCTGCATCTGGCTACCCTGAGGTCCACAGACTCTGTTCCTGGGAGTTGCTAAAAGTGTCAGCCTTCAACCAACCAAAGTATAACTTATCTGGGCTGGAATCCAAGCCCAAATTTCACCCAGTTTGAGTTCAACCTACAGCCTATACCTAGAAGATAGATATCTTCTAGACAACTTTATATTTAGAAGCTTTTCCTTGCCTGGGTTTTGGTCTTGGGAGGAGCCCCAAGTGCAGATGCTTTGGTGGAACCTCACGCTGAGCTCAAGTGCTCCATGTTTGGACTTGATGACCTTGGAGGTCATTTCCAACCTGAACCATCCTCTGATTCTCTGAACAACCAGGAGAAAGTAAATATTCCAATCAACACCTGGATGTGTTGAACTCGGTGCTCATCTCACGGCGAGACTTTCGGGAGGAGCTCCCTCTGCTTCACGTGGACACCAAAACAGCAGCAAACCCTACAATAACAAGCCCACCACGGGGCTCTGTGCTCACCTGGCAAAGTCCAGGTCGGCCTCCCGGGACATGGTGATGTTGGTCAGGTTCTGCTGGAGGATGAAGATGTTCCGACACATCTTCTTGATGCCGGACTCGCTGATGCGCTTGAAGTAGTGGGCGCCGTTGATGAGGATGCAGGAGATGAGGTGGCCCAACCCTGCCAGGGGGAGGAGGAAGGTATTTAGTGGCAATAATTCATCATAAAACCCAGGAATGAGCACTGTTGAGTGGACTGGAACAAGGGATAACTGGAAACAGCCCCTGTGTGTTTTAGGAGGACTTCCCTCAAGGTTCCCTTCTTTAGTAAAAATACAAAACTGCCCTGAAAATCAGAATTGCACAACCTCTGATATCTCCAGGGCACTTCCAGGCTTTGCAGAGTGTCCCTTTCCATCCCTCTGTCTGGGCAGAGCAACGGAGCACTGCAGCTCCTGGAAGATCCCAGTGGTTGAATCTGTTTTCAAGGGTGGTGTTTTCCCTGGAAAACTCACGGTCTCCAGGAGCAGAAACGAGCTGCACCCAAAGCACTTGGTGCACAACCTCTCTCTGATCAGTCTGGAACACTTTCTCGTGTCTGAGGGATGTCCCTGCTGCTCAAGGACACAGCTGGGTGCTGCCAGTCACAGCCACCCCCAAAACGATGGATCCATTCCTGTCACATCCCAGCCATTCACATCACATCAAAAAGAGCAAAAAGCTCAGCCTGATTCCCTCAGTGCAGAGGCCTGGACAAGCCCAGATGCCAATTAAAAGTCTGAATTAAGAATAATTCATTATTACAGCCAGCATGGGGTGTATGTAAACCCCAAAACTGGGCTGAAGAGGTACCTGTGTATGATGAGCACGAGGAGGAATTTCAACCTCACGGCTCAGCAGGATGGGAACGGTCCCCAGGGCTCAGCAGGGTGGAAATGGTCCCTGTGGCTCTGTGTGAAGATGTTTCCCTCTCCTCACACAGACATGGGACACCTGAGTTGTTGGAGGGGTTCTAGAACCTGATGGTGACGTGTTTGCCACAGATTTACAGAGCTCGGAAAACAGCTCCATAAAAAGCTCTCTCTCTGCAGCTATGTGGGAATGGCAAGGAATTACACAAGCCTTGGGATCATGGAATCACAGAAGGGTTTGGATTGGAAGGGACCTTAGAGAGCATCCAGTTCCAACCCTGACGCTTTCCACTGTCCCGGGTGGCTCCAAGCCCAGTCCAACTCAGCCTGGGACACTTCCAGGGATCCAGGAGCAGCCACAGCTGCTCTGGGAAATCCATTCCAGCCCCTCCCCACCCTCCCAGACAGCAATTCCTTCCCAATATCCCACCTATCCCTGCACTCTGGCAGTGGGAAGCCATTCCCTGTGTCCTGTCCCTCCAGGCCTTGTCCCCAGTCCCTCTCCAGCTCTCCTGGAGCCCCTTTAGGCCCTGCAAGGGGCTCTCAGGTCTCCCTGGAGCCTTCCCTTCTCCAGCTGAACCCCCCTCAGCTCTGTCACCCCATCAAACCCCCGTTTCCCACAGGGATCTCACTTATCCCATCGGTGCCAACAGCCCCTCAATCCACAAAGGAACGCCGTGGAGCTTTGGGATGAGGACAAAAACCCCTTTTTTTGAAGAGCCAGAGTGTTGTGGGAGGTGCCTGACCTTCGAAGATGTACTGGAACTTGTGCTGCTGGAGGCTGGCGCTCATGGCCTCCTCGATGGCGCTGATGTCCTTGTTGAGCCTCACCACCAGCGGGTCGTAGTCCATGCTCTCCACGTTGGCCACGATGGCATAGTTCCCCTGCTTGGCCAGAGGGATCAGGTAGTGGAAACAATGAACCCTGCAAAGAAAAGAGAACTATCAAAAAATAGCCGTGGGTTTTCCAAGCGTTGCTTCTTTGTTTTCCTTCCGGCGGCGTTAAAAAAATAACGGCTTTATTTAAAAAGCTTAAAAAAAAAAATAACACCTTTATTTAAAAAGCTTTGCTTAAAAATGTATTTAAAGGTAACCAACTGTCCTAGTTAGGACAACTGAGACCAGTTCATCAGGGTATGGGTGTTCCAAGACTCCAAGATTATATATCCTGCAGTTCAGGCAGGAATGCTCAGTGCTTCCCTCAGGGCGGGGAGTTCCACAAAGGGTGTGAGGACAGGAGCATCCTCCTATCTCACAGGCCTCTTAACACCTAGTTTATAGCCTGAGGAGTCAGGCTCTATGGGCAGATGGTGTAAATGGTTCATTGATAACAGTTTCTGGGAAATGGCATGGAAGGCTATAGAATACACAGTTTTGGGTTACACCCATACCCTGATGAACTGGTCTCAGTTGTCCTAACTAGGACATTATCCACCCCTTATTCTATGCCATCCATGTCATGCCCAAATTAACCCCCTTTAAAAACTATATCCCTTTAAAACTATATACATATATATATATATATATATATATATACAATGAAACATTACAGACCATTCTCACTCAAAATTAGGTCCCCTTGTGGTACACAACGTGTCTCCCCATCTTTTTGCATTACCCACCAGGTGGAACCAGGTCCTTGAGCAAAAACAATCCCTCGGATGGGTTTGCCTTTGCTTGAGGTGGGACTAATCCAAACAGTCTTCCCTAACATTCCTCTCATATGTACCACGGGGACTTTATCTCCATCTACAGTATGCAAAAGTTCTGATTGGGCAGGGCCAGCTCGATTGATGGAGCCTCGGGTGTTGACCAACCAGGTGGCCTTTGCTAAATGCAGCTCCCAGTGTTTGAGAGTCTCCCCACACAGTGCCTTCAGGGTGGTTTTCAGCAGTCTGTTGCACCGCTCAACTTTTCCAGCAGCTGGTGCATGGTAGGGGATATGATACACCCACTCAATGCCGTGCTCTTTGGCCCAGGTGTCTACGAGGCCATTCTTGAAATGGGTCCCATTATCAGACTCAATTCTCTCTGGGGTGCCGTGTCGCCACAGGACTTGTTTTTCAAGGCCCAGGCTGGTATTCCGGGCAGTGGCATGAGGCACGGGGTATGTCTCCAACCATCCAGTACTTCCTTCTACCATGGTCAGTACGTAGTGCTTGCCTTGGCGGGTTTTGGGGAGCGTGATGTAGTCAGCTTGCCAGGTTTCCCCATACCTGTATTTCAACCACCGTCCACCATACCATAGAGGCTTCACCCGCTTGGCCTGTTTGATGGCAGCACATGTCTCACAGTCATGGATGACCTGTGAGACAATGTCCTTGGTTAAGTCCACCCCTCGGTCACGAGCCCATCTGTATGTTGCATCTCTCCCCTGGTGACCGGAGGCATCATGGGCCCATCGAGCCAGAAATAATTCTCCTTTGTGCTGCCAATCCAGATCTACCTGAGAGACTTTAATCCTGGCAGCTCGGTCCGCCTGCTCGTTGTTACGATGCTCCTCATTAGCCCGTTTCTTGCCTACATGAGCGTCTACGTGACGGACCTTCACACTCAGCTTCTCTACCCGGCCAGCGATGTCCTGCCACATCTCCGCCGCCCAGATGGGTTTCCCTTGGCGCTGCCAGTTGGCCTTTTTCCATCGCTCCAGCCATCCCCACAGAGCATTGGCCACCATCCATGAGTCAGTGTAGAGATAGAGTCTTGGCCACTTCTCTCGTTCAGCTATATCCAAAGCCAACTGAACGGCTTTAAGCTCTGCAAACTGACTTGACCCACCTTGTCCTTCAGTCGCTTCTGCAACCCGCCGTGTGGGACTCCATACAGCTGCCTTCCATTTTCGGTTTGTCCCTACAATGCGGCAGGAGCCATCCGTGAAGAGCACATATCGCCTTTCGTCTGCTGGTAGCTTGTCATATGGTGGGGCCTCCTCAGCCCGTGTCACCTTCTCCTCCTCTTCTTCAGAGGATAGTCCGAAACTCTCACCTTCGGGCCAATTGGTGATAATTTCCAGAATCCCAGGGCGATTAGGGTTCCCTATCCGGGTTCGCTGCGTGATCAGAGCGATCCACTTACTCCCCGTGGCATCGGTGGCGTGATGTGTGGAAGGAACTCTTCCCTTGAACATCCAGCCCAGCACTGGTAGTCGGGGTGCCAGGAGGAGCTGCGCTTCGGTGCCGATTACTTCTGAGGCAGCTCGAACTCCTTCATAGGCAGCCAGGATCTCTTTCTCAGTTGGTGTATAGCTGGTTTCAGATCCTTTGTATCCCCGACTCCAGAATCCCAGCGGTCGTCCTCGGGTCTCCCCAGGCACTTTCTGCCAGAGGCTCCAAGAAGGGCCATTCTCCCCGGCTGCGGTGTAGAGCACGTTCTTCACGTCCTGTCCTGTCCTTACTGGCCCAAGGGCTACCGCATGGGCAATCTCTTGTTTAATTTGTTCAAAGGCTTGTTGTTGTTTGGGGCCCCACTGGAAATCATTTTTCTTCCGTGTCACAAGGTAGAGAGGGCTTACAATCTGACTATACTCGGGGATATGCATCCTCCAAAAGCCCACAGCGCCTAGGAAAGCCTGTGTTTCCTTCTTGCTGGTTGGTGGGGACATGGTTGCTATTTTGTTAATCACCTCCATGGGAATTAGGCGGCGTCCATCTTGCCACTTCACTCCTAGGAACTGAATTTCCTGAGCAGGTCCCTTGACCTTACTCCGTTTAATGGCAAAACCGGCTCTTAGGAGAATCTGGATTATCTTCTCTCCTTTCTCAAAGACTTCACCCGCCGTGTTCCCCCATACAATGATGTCGTCAATGTACTGTAGGTGCTCTGGAGCCTCACCCTTTTCCAGTGCAGTCTGGATCAGTCCATGGCAAATGCTGGGACTGTGTTTCCACCCCTGAGGCAGTCGATTCCAGGTGTACTGCACACCTCTCCAAGTGAAAGCAAATTGTGGCCTGCACTCCGCTGCCAAAGGAATGGAGAAAAAGGCATTGGCAATGTCAGTGGTGGCATACCACTTGGCTGCCTTGGACTCCAGCTCGTACTGGAGCTCCAGCATGTCCAGCACAGCAGCACTCAGGGGTGGTGTGACTTCATTGAGTCCACGGTAATCCACCGTCAGCCTCCACTCTCCGCTGGACTTACACACTGGCCATATAGGGCTATTAAAGGGTGAGCGAGTCTTGCTGACCACCCCCTGGGTCTCCAGTTCACGGATCATCTTATGTATAGGGGTCACAGAGTCTCGGTCGGTGCGGTATTGCCGACGGTGCACTGTTGCTGTGGCTATCGGTATCAATTGTTCTTCAACCTTCAGCAGTCCCACAGCAGAGGGGTCCTCTGAGAGACCAGGCAAGGTGTTCAACTGTCTAATTTCCTCCGTCTCCACAGCAGCTATGCCAAAAGCCCAACGAAGTCCTTTTGAGTCTTTGAAATACCCACTCCTCAGGTAATCTATGCCAAGGATGCACGGGGCCTCTGGGCCAGTCACGATGGGGTGTCTGTGCCATTCCTTCCCAGTCAGGCTCACTTCAGCTTCCAGTACAGTCAGCTGTTGGGATCCCCCTGTCACCCCAGAAATGGAGATGGATTCTGCCCCTACGTATCTTGATGGCATTAAAGTGCATTGTGCGCCGGTGTCCACTAAGGCCTTATACCTTTGTGGCTCAGATGTGCCAGGCCACCGAATCCACACTGTCCAATAGACTCGATTGTCCCTCTCCTCTACCTGGCTAGAGGCAGGGCACCCCTAGTCCTGGTCATGGTACTCATTGTGCTCTTCTTGTGGGTATGACCTGGAGGTCCCTTCAAGAGGATCAGACGTATCATCATTCCTGTACCGTCTGGAGTCTTGCCCACGAGAGACTGGAGCAACGTTTACCCTTGAAGAGTTCCTTGTGGTACTTGTTCCTCTTTTCAGTTCACGTACCCGGGCTGCTAAGGAAGGGGTGGGTTTCCCATCCCACTTCCTCATATCTTCTCCGTGCTCACGGAGGTAAAACCATAGATCGCCACGTGGAGTGTACCTTCTCTCCTTAGCTGGGGGACGCTGGCTCCTAATAGCAGAGATTCTTGTTTGTCCTGGTGAGATATGGAAGATCCCTTCCTTAATTTCCTCTCTTAGCTTCTGGTGTCCCTCTTCAATTTTCTCTTCCAGGCTTCGGACGTGTTCAGCCAGTTTGGTTTCCACAGATGAGACGTGGGCTCGTAATGGGGCGGTGACAGTGTCTTCATACATCCTGCGTTTACTAACCAATGCTCCCACCTTGTCCTCTCCCTCCCTCCATTGCAGCGTTGCTAAGTAGCGGGAATACATTTCTGGCCCAAGTCGTGCAAACTTTAACCACATCTGGGAGGTGCACTGTATGCCATCTGGACTTTTAGGGAATCTTTCATCGTCTGAAAAGATTATCTCCAGTACAGCTAACTCCCTTAAGCACCGGATACCTTGTTCCATCGTGTTCCACTGTCCTTGCTGTACGTGGAGGTCCTCCTTGCAAAGGTATCTCTCCCTCACACTGCACAACAGTCGCCGCCAGAGGCTGAGAGTTTCCTGCCTCCTTCCAATCCCCTGATCAATGACTACATCTCGAGACAGGGACCCCAGCTGTCTGGCTTCACTCCCATCTAGGATTGTATCGTTAGCTGCAGCATCCCAGATTCGGAGCAGCCAGGTCAGAATGGACTCGTTCGCCTGTCGTGTGAACTCTCTCCGGAGCTCGCGTAGCTCACCCAGGGATAGGGACCGAGTGATTATTTCTGCCTCTGTCTCCTCCAGTGGATGTGAAGGTCCTGCCTCTTCGTCATCATTTGCTATACGGACTGATTTAGTCTTTGATTTCCTTTTCTGGACAGGGGCGACTGCTATTGGTTTTGGTTGTTCTTCTGGCTCCTCGATGGTTTGTGTGGACACGGTGCCGGTTGGTTTATTTCTTTCTCCCTCTGACTCAGCTGCGGTTTGGGTGGACGTGGTGCCTGCGGATTTGGTCTTTCTCTCCTCCCCCTGACAGTGCTGTACCATGTCAAGTAATGTCCGGTAGGCAGTGGCCAGGGCCCAGCAGGTTGCTGTGAGCTGGCCATCTCTGGAGCTGCCAGAGCATTTTTCCTTCACCAGTCTTATCATGCTAACAGGATCCTGCAGTTGTTCAGGGGTGAATTTCCAGATCATTGGAGGAGAAAACTTCTCCAAATACTGGCTGATGTCCTCCCACTTCCCGTGCCACTCAGCATTATCTGCTCCCAGGGCAGGTGTCCAAACAATCTCCCTAGAAGGCCCTGTTCTGACCCTAAACATGGTGTACACAGTACAGAGCAGACAGAGCAACACTAACAATAACATTATGCTGTCCTTAACATCAAAAGGGAACTCAATATTTTCAAAAACTGTTGTAGCAGGTCTGAAGGGGAAAAAGGAGGTGAGAGGTTGGAAACAACCATCCCCCCCTGTTCCCCCAAAGGGCTGGGTACGATTTTTAATGAGGCCCCAGAGGTAGCAACCCAAACCAGGACAGGCAAACAGGACTGAATACACATTTACAATGAAACTCATTGCTTCTGATGTTAGAATGACATAAACATAATATACTAATAAAGCAATTTGGATCCCTCTCCCTGGTCTTAAAGAGAGCATCAAAACAGGCAAATAGTGCCCCATCTGTGGAAATATGAACAGGCTCAAATACAACATCCATGTGAATGCATCAAACAACATGGTGATCAGGGAGTTTCTATATCCAAATAGACAAATGCTTAAAGTGAAATTGTGATTCTGACTTCTCTCTCTCTGCCCCACGTTGGGCGCCAAAAAATGTGCTGGTTTAAGAGTTAACCAGCAGGGGAAATGAACTCAACTCAAAGGAGAGATTATAAGTCAGAAGAACAATTTACTAAAATAATACAGTAAGTACAATCATACAAACAAACAATTGGTCTTAACCCACAAAACCCAAATGTATAACCCAGTACCCTGGGGCATGAACAACGTGGTGTTCCTTGGGCCCCGCTTGAGTCCAAAGTAAAGGGAGAGGGGAGGAACCTGCTGGTGGGAGAGCTGTTGCAGTCTAGTCAAAAGTGGTGATTGCAGTGAGATGCTGGGGGAAGAGCTGTTGCAGTCTGGTCAAAAGTGGTGATTGGAGTCCAGTATAGGGTGGTGGTCCACGTCTGTTTGAGAGCGATGAGCCGCAGTCCTTCTCTGGATCCCACAGAGTGGTTAAAAATGTTCCAAGACTCCAAGATTATATATCCTGCAGTTCAGGCAGAAATGCTCAGTGCTTCCCTCAGGGCGGGGAGTTCCACAAAGGGTGTGAGGACAGGAGCATCCTCCTATCTCACAGGCCTCTTAACACCTAGTTTATAGCCTGAGGAGTCAGGCTCTATGGGCAGATGGTGTAAATGGTTCATTGATAACAGTTTCTGGGAAATGGCATGGAAGGCTATAGAATACACAGTTTTGGGTTACACCCATACCCTGATGAACTGGTCTCAGTTGTCCTAACTAGGACACCAACTTCAAGGACTGGGTGGTTATGTCTGAATTAAACACACCCTCCTCTTGTCATTGTCCCACCTCTCTGGGGGTTTTCCTGCTTGTTGACATCCCTGTTTTCCTGGATTTTTGCTTAACCCAAGAGTGATGAGAAGCCACAGGGGCCAGAACCCCATCCAGGCTGGTGCCTTTTCCATGAATCCAGGTTATCTCAGGCCTCATCTCCCATTACAGCACAGCTGGAGAACTGCTTCATTTCCATCCTTTTCCCCGTCTTTCCCTCCAGTCCGTGCCTGCAATCCCGAGCCCAGCAGATGATGGATGGCAGGTTGAAGGGCTGCTGACAATAACTGATGTGGATTTTTTTTTGCAGAGCTCCACCCGGACTTCCCCAGGGCTCTGCCTGCGTGCACAGGGACACAACACGGCTCAGGACGTGTCACAGGAGAACAAACTGATGACCCATCAATTCTGTGACATCTATTTGATGCTTCAGAGGAAAAGGGAAGCAATGAAAATCCACCTGGCCCATACAATGCATCAGGGAAAAGCGTCTTCCCGGCCCCGCAGTGGACAGCTGGCAGCCTGAAGAAAGGCATTTGCTGCCTTTGATCTCTGCATGGGAAGTCAGAGACTTCATGGAATTCTCCTCAGCCCTTTAAAAAAAAATCCAGCTGATTCCCCAGTTCCTGCTGCTGTTTGAAAAAGTAGGAAGAAAAGCTGCTGTTTGTGATCCGAAGAGCGGCGGCTCCTGAATGTGGAGACACCCGGTAAAAACTTTGGCACCGTCTCCCATGGGATGCTCCTGGAAAAGGCTTGGCCAGGGGCACTCTGGGCTGGGTGAGGAACTGGCTGAGGGCCCAGAGAGTGGTGGGGATGGAGCTGCTTCCAGCTGGGATCCGTCCCCAGGGGTGTCCCCAGGGATCAGTGCTGGGCCCAGTCCTGTTCAGTGTCTGCACTGAGGATCTGGAGGAGGGGATGGAGGGAACCATCAGCACATTCCAGGTGCCCCCAAGCTGGGGGAGTGTTGATGTGCTGGAAGGCAGGAGGGCTCTGCAGAGGGCCCTGGCCAGGCTGGATCCAGGGGCTGATTGCAAGGGGCTGAGGTTCCCCAAGGCCAAGGGCCAGGTCCTGCCCTTTGGCCACAAGAAGCCCCTGCAGCTGCAGGCTGGGCCAGAGGGGCTGGAGAGCAGCCAGGCAGGAAGGGAGCTGGGAGTTGGGCTGGGCAGGGAGCTGAAGAGGAGCCCGAGTGTGGCCAGGGGGGCAAGAGGGCCAAGGGCTGCTGGGCTGGCTGGGGAAGAGTGTGGCAGCAGGAGCAGGGCAGGGCTTGTGCCCCTGGGCTGGGCGCTGGGGAGGCCACCCCTGGAGTGCTGTGTCCAGCTCTGGGCCCTGAGCTCAGGAAGGCCCTGGAGGGGCTGGAGCAGGGGCAGAGAAGAGCAGCGAGGCTGGGGAAGGGACTGGAGCCCAAGTGCTGGGAGGAGAGGCTGAGGGAGCTGGGGGGGCTCAGCCTGGAGAGGAGGAGGCTCAGGGGAGACCTCCTCACTCTCTGCAACTCCCTGCCAGGAGGGGGGAGCCGGGGGGGGTCGGGCTCTGCTCCAGGGAACCAGCAGTAGGACAAGAGGGCTCGGTCTCAAGCTGGGCCAGGGCAGGGGCAGGTTGGACATCAGGAGGGAATGTTTTCCATGGAGAGTGCTCAGCCCTTGGAATGGGCTGCCCAGGGAGGGGGTGGATTCTCTGTCCCTGGAGCTGTTTAAGGACAGACTGAATGTGGCATCAGTGCCATGGGCTGGGAACCACGGCGGGGTTGGAGCGAGGGTTGGACTGGATGATCTCAGAGGGCTTTTCCAACCCAGCTGATTCTGGGATTCTGTGATCTATGATTAAAACACCATTGTGCCTTTTTGTCAGGACAAAGCCCCCCAGAAACACATTTTTCCTCATCTCTGACACATGATCATGGAATCACAGAACAGTTTGGGTTGGAATGGACTGTAAAGATCATTTAGTTCCACCCCTGCCATGGGCAGGGACACCTTCCACTATCCCAGGCTGCTCCAACCTGGCCTTGGACACTTCCAGGGATCCAGGGGTAGCCACAGCTTCTCTGGGAAATTCATTCCAGGGTCTCCCCACCCTCCCAGCCAGGAATTTCTCCCTAATCTAAATCTCACTGCTGGTTCAGACACAGAACTCCCTGAGCAATTCCTGCCTCCCTCACACATTTGGCCATCCCTGGTGATGTGATCTGGCACTTCTGGACCGACCTTCGATGCTGCACCAGGCAACTTTATCCTTCTCTGATGCCATAATATGTACTCTGGTCACATTCTTAACCCACAGCCTGCCAGGCTCGCCCACGAATCCCAAATTTTGGGGTGTTCACCTGACTTCCAGGTGCAGAACCAGCAGGCAGCGATCGGCCATCTCCTGGAAAGACCTGGCCAGCTCACTCAGCGTTTGCAGGATCTGTTCAGATGCAGGGAGCTGTTCCATGCTGGAATGGCTGTCCTGGCCTGGAGACATGGCTGGAAAAGAGAAGACAGAAGAGATTTGTGACATCCTTCAGCAGCTTTACCACCCGCAGCATCTCATCTGCTCCCATCCCAAACATGTGCGTTCTCCACGCCTTTGGCTGAGCAATAACGGCTCTAATTTGATATTTAACATCTACTGTGAAGCACCAAAATGCTTCTGCAATGGATTGAACTCCAAAGTGAGCCTGAGGGGGTTTAATCAACCCCCAGGATACATTTGCTTGGGAAGATATTGCTCTGTGATGGGCGTTGCTGCAGCTGCAGAATCCAGGATCATTCATCTTGCTGGAAAGAGCTGCCTGGGAGCCAAAGCACAGCTCCAACAGGTGACAGGGCCCTTTTTTTAGTCACCACAGGCTCCCCCATCCGACCTCAGGTGACTCTTTACTCCCTCAGAGGCACCTGGGAGGCTTTTTTTTGGGGGGTTTGTTAATAAAACACAGCTCTTGGGCAGCGAAGCAAAGGTGTGAGCTGGCCATGGAGCAACTGCTTCCTTCCCACCGAGACCTCCAAAACACCACCTGGAATTTCTCCCAGCCCTGAGGACATTGTTCTGTCTCTGAGGGGTGTCAGTGCAGCTCTAACTCTGGAACCTCACCCCTTATATTTTATCCCCTCGCATTTAACCCTGAACCTCCTGCCCTGCAACCCAAAAGCTGCCCCTTGAGTAAGGGAGTGAATTCTCTAATAGGAATAACACTCTGTTACCTCACATTCTGCCCTAATTAGAGGAAACACATCCCAAATTCCTGGGATCAAGGCCTTGCTCGAGCAGCACTTTAGGACTGACATCCTGCCTACATGATTAGCAAGGTTTGGGATCGGGCTGGTTCCTCTCACACAGCTTCCACTTGAATTAAACAATGGGATTGCTGATCTCCTGGATCAGCAAGTCCCATCCCCACAATCCCTGTGTCCCAGGGCCTGGAGTATGAACTCCTGGGCCATATTAAAGCTGATCAGGTTCCTACCCCTGCTGGCTCCTTTCAAACATCGCTTTTCCAACCTGGAAGTTAAAATTTGGGATCTAATTTCCAGCCTAAAACTTGCTCATTGATGTTTTACATTCGGTTCTTTACATGCCAACATTCCTGTTTTCCCTATGGAGCTCTCCATGGCTCTCTGGAGAATCAGGGAATCATTAAGGCTGGAAAAGCCCCTCCAAGATCACGGAATCAAACCATTCCCCAAAGCCATCACTGACCCACATCCCCAAGTGCCACATCCATATGGATTTTAAATCCCTCCAAGAATGGGGACTCCACCCCTTCCCTGGGCAGGAAAACCCTCTCCATGAAGGAATTTTCCCTTATATCCAGTCTAAACCTCCCTTGGCACAACTTTCCTCCTGTTTTGTGCCTTGGAGGCTGATTTAGGTAAATGTCACTTGGGGTTTGTTTGTACAACCTGTTTTGGGAGAGGAACCTTCAATGAGCTTTGGATTTGCTCCTCATTTAATTAGGAGTAAAATATAACAAAATTAAATTTTGCTCCTAAAGTTAAATCACATCCAGCCTGGAAAGAGGAAAAAAAAAAGTGAGGAGATAAAAAACCACCTTTTTTTTGAGTAAAACAAATCGAAACAGAGGTAAAAATATAAGAGGGAGTTGTACAAATAAAGGAAGGTGGCAAAGCCAGAGGGAAAGATTTCACCCAGGGAGAGATTTCACCCAAGTGCCTGAATGTGCCTCTAAATGTTCTGGGAATTAAACCAGAGAAAAGTGTGCATGGATGAAGCCATGGAAAACATGGAGAGCTGGAAGCAGGTGATCTTTGATGCCCAGAGAAGTTGTGGCTGCCCCTGGATCCCTGGAAGTGTCCAAGGCCAGGCTGGAGCAACCTGGGCTAGTGGAAGGTGTCCCTGCCCCTGGCAAAGAGGTGGAATTAGATGATCTTGGAGGTCTTTCCAACCCAAAGCATTCTGGGATGACTCTGTGGATTCCCCTCCCTCAGCAGCTCCTGTGGGAACACGGCGAGAAATTCAAAAACTGCTGGAAATAATTCACTGGCCTGGAGTGTGGAAGAGAAATAAAGAGGGAAATGAGAGTGACAACCCCCAGGGGGAGTGGGAATGACAGGGATTCCCCCTCCCCAGCACACCCTGACACTTCTCCCAGCTTTTCTCTCTCCTCACCCAGCTCTACCCCGCAGAGAAAATGGAATTATCAGCGAGGGGGTGATGGGATTATTTACACAACCTCTAATTTCCAGATAAGGGTGTTAAGAAATGACTCTTGGAAGCTGCTTTGGAAGAGCTGTGACATCTCCAAGTGACACTGGTTTTCCCTGGAGGGGGGCAGGACTTTTGGCTCAGGGATCAGATCAAGGAATGCTTTTCTGCTCACGGTAGAAAGCAGGAAACCTCACCTTTATTATGCACGGAAAAAACGCCTTTTTGAACCAAAAATCCTACATTTTGAGTAGCTTTTATCAGCCTGGAGACGGACTGGCTGCAAGAATCATCTCTCTTTAGCAGTGTCAGGGCTCTCGCTCCAGAGATTCCGCCCCGGAAGGCCCGGAGATGGATGGACCCATCATCTGAAAAGCAGGAGTCAGCTAATTCCTGCAGCAGGCAGATACACACACCATTTTTCTCCTCTCCAGAACTCATTTACAGCACTTTAAGTGAAGCTGTAATTATATTTGTCAGTGGAGGCGAGAGGAGGAGGGAGACGGGGACGAGCTGCTCCTTATTTAAAGCCTGAAGTCCTTCTGGGTGTTCACAGGAGGGTCAGGTGGGGGCTTGGGGGGGGATGAAGATGAATTTCTCCAGTGGATTTTCAGTTTTTGAGCTCCAAGGAAGCCTTTCAGAGCCCATCAATTTTCCTTTGGACACCCAGGAAGGATCATTTCACAGCCCACGAGAAAAAAAATCCCCTTTTCTTTAAGTCTCACTTGAGACGGTTTTTTTACTCCATCATCCTGGGCACAGAATGAGCTGGAGCAGCAATAAACCAAAATAATCAGAGCCTGAATTATTAAGGGGCCTGGAATAAAAAAATGTGATTTGGAGCTGGCTGTGGAGTTGGGCAGTTCTTTGGGCAGAGGGTGACACCGCCCGGGGCCGTCTGAGCCACCACCCCTCTGAGAAAACGGGAGAGAAGCAAAAAAACAGCAAAAAAAGCAAAAAACCCTTGAAATACCGGAAAAAAAACCCCCAGCAGATCAGCAGCCATCCACTTCTTCTTCCCCTTCTCCTCTTTCCTGATCCCTTTCCTCACCCTCCATCCCTAATCCAAGCTGAACATGATCCCAACTTGGCCGACACGACACCCACCGGTGGAGCGAGCGGTGGCTTCGCTCCGTTGGTGCTTTTTATCACCTTGAGCTTGGACTAAATTATCTAAACTGAGCTTTCCATGCTGCTGGATAACACAGCTTTGCTTGGAATTTCTCCAGCCTTGCTGCAAGCACAGCCAGGTTCCCTCTCCCCGAGGAAACAGGGAATGAAACTTTGCCGTTTCATTCCGGCAAAGCGGAGAAAAAACCAACCCGACGCCCTCGTTGCCACCCCTGATTTCGATCCTTTGGCGACTCAGAGCTCTCCTGACAGGCTGGGCCTTGGAAATCGATGGCTGGGAATCTCCAGAGCTCGGGAATATTAAACAAAACCTGTAAACAAACCCCTGTAACCACTCGAGGGCCGTTTCCCACCGCAGACGGATCGGAGCGATGGAACGGCTCGAGGAGGGAAATCAATCCAAGGAGACGAGCTCTGAGCCTCAGGAATAAACCCCCACAGCGCTCCCTGCAGTTGCTTCAGGCTCACAGAGGTGTTTTACAGCTTTACTGAGGGGAAAACCCCTCTTTTTTGGGAAAGAGAGGCTGTTTGAAATGCTTGCTGTGCCCCACCGTAACATTAAAGGCCAATTCGCAGCTTCCTAAATTTTAATGCCTGACCCCCTTCCACTCCAGAAGAGGAAACTCCAAAATAAGTGCAAATATACCCATGGAAAAGGGAATTTTTTATGGGTTACGTGTCAGACTAAGCCTTTAGAGCTCAGGATTAACTCTTCTCCCTGCTGGAGACTTTTCCGGGGATCTCACGAAGCACTTTCTGTGCTTTGGTTCCCAGTGTGGAAAACCTGGATAAAGTGCTTTTATCCATCACTCCCATTCAAGCTGACTCAGGTCTCCACATCTCCTTTTCCTACAGTTTTTAGCACCACCAGGTGATGATGCCACCGGGAGACAAAATTACTATTCAAACACCTACCAAAAAAAAAAAAAAGGAGAATATCTGGGTATTTATAGGGAAAAAAGCTTTGGGTGAAGTCAGAATAATTAGATAGGTGATTATGTGGGGTTTTTTAGAGGAGATTAAAGTACAGTGAGTGCATCAAATTCAACATCAAGGGCTTATTTTGGGAAGATTTCTGAAGGAAGATGCGTTCCAGGAGATCTCTGCCTTCTGAACCCAAACAGCAGGAGGAAAACAATATATTTCTAAATATATCACTATAAAAAAAACCATCTCTCTTACTGTTAAGCCACGATCTGTCACTCTGGGACACTGATGAGGAAAGGAATTCCAGAATTCCCAGAATATTTTAAGTGGGAAGGGCCCCACAGATGCCACTTGGACCAATTTTTGGCTGCTGGAGCACTATTTGAAGCCCCAAGGCACAGCTCACTCACTGCCTACTCCTAAACTGGTCTAGTTTGGAGACCTCAGAGCTGCAGATTTATAGGAAAGGTCTGGAACGAGCCATAAAATCTGGAACTGGGTTTTGACTCTCCCGAAGTTCACGAGATTCCTCCCGGAGCTCCAGGGATTCGGGGAAGCAAAGCTGGATTTTGGGGTTGACATCTTCCCTGTGCTTCTCAGAGGGCAACCTCCTAGATATGACTGGTTGCCTAAAATGTTTATGGATTAATTGCTGCATAATTCTACCTAAATTGTCCTTTTTTTCAGAGAGTTTAAATAGAAATAAAGCACTAAGAGCAAGAACATCTCCCAAGACTTCCAAGATCAGAGAACAGACCGTGTTGGAAGGGACCTTGAAAGGTCCAACCTTCAACATTTCTGGCACCTGACAGTTGGATTTGGGGTGTCAGCTGTCTTCTTCCTGCAGGATCCAAAGGGAAAGGCAGTTCCAAAGGATGGTGGCTCTGCAATTCCACGCTCTGACCTTCGCTTCCACAAAGATGGATCAGGTCAACTCCCGACTCCACCACGAGCTTGTCTCTACAAACACCTCTTTCTGGAGGCACTTCTGGAGACAGGAGTGGGGGAGGTGATGAGCAGAGGTGATGACAGCACTGAGTGTCCCTTGGAACAGCCCAAATCCTCCTCCTTGACCCTGATCCCTGGGATACGGGGAACATTTATGGACACAACATTTATGGACAAACCCCATTGGACTGACAGAGAAACGCTGGGATCCTCGTGAAAACAGAACAAATGGGACAGCTGCAAGAGGTCAGGACCCTTCAAACAAGAGGTGGGAGGATGGAATTGTCTAAATTCCACTGGTCTGGAATTTAAATAAATATAAATAAATATAAATAAATAAATAAATCTCAGCTTTTACCGGGATCAACAGGGAAAGCACTCGCTGGTGCTGAAGGGGCAAAGTTCTGCCAACACTTAAAGGACAGGCAGAAGTAAAGAGAAAACAAGCTCAAGGAGAGCTTCTTATTAATATAACTCACAATAAATTCCAACTAATAAATCCCATTTTCGAGTGGAAGATACCTAAGGGAGGGATTTTCCCTCGCAAATCAACTCGGGGTTTTGGAGAAGGAGCAACCAGCACCCAAAACCCGCGGGAAAGAAGCCAAAAACTGAAAGCTGGCCCGGAGAAAACTTCCTCCCGCGGCCTCTCCGCCCTTCACTCCACGTTAAAATTCAAGTGCAGGGAAAAAGGGGACAAAGGCAACGGGCTGGAAAAACTCCTGCCGACCTCGGTGGGCGATGAGCGGCGATAAGAAGGGCGATAAGAAGGAGGGGGCTGCAGAGCCCATCAGTTCAGCAAACACCGCTGATGAGGGAGAGCACAGCCTGTCAGAGGTGATAAAGAACGGGCTAAACACTCTATTAGTTTTTCATTTGGGGAATTAATGTTTTTTTGTGGCCGTGCAGACGCTCCCCCGGTTAATGAATCGTCTCGTTAGCGCTGCCCGAGCTCCTCGCAAGCATCCATTTCCCCGGGAAATCAGCACTTCGGAAAAAAGGCAATAACTCCTCAGAAAGGGGGGGGTGTCGGTTTTCCATCCCTTTCTGCAAACAGGCAGCCTTGGGAGAGGGGTTACTGTGGGGGAAATATCTGCCAAAGAAAGGGGAAAAGCAAAAATCTGGCGGAGGTTTGAGTTTTACGTCGCAAAAACCCACTGGAAGCTTTGGTGGCTCAACACAATTCCTCGAAGAACTTCGCAGTCGAGGCTGGAAAAGGCACAAAAATCACCCAAAACTGCCTGGTTCATTTAAAAAACTCCAAAAAGCAGGTGTTTGTCACTGTTTTTTCACTGGAGAAAGCAAAATTGGGCAGGGAGAGCGAAGGGCAGGAAAACCACCACAGTTGACTTCAGGGTGGAAGGATCTCCCTGAAAAGTCCAGGATTTGCTGTTCCAGGGCTCCTCAACTATGAAATAGCCCCTGTGTTAATTTTTTTTCTTCTTTGCAGTGATTTATAATGTAACTCTTTCCTTTCTTACCCTTCCCAGAAATATTATTTCTTGGGCTGAATTCCACGAGCTCAGAAGTGACTTGATTTCCAAAGCTCAGTAAAAATCCTTTTTTTCTCAGGTCTGGAAACATTTTTGGTGGTTTTCTTTGCCTTTTTGGAGTTGCCCACCTTTCTCTGGGCTTGTTTAGCCCAAACCAGCCACGTGCTTCACCTCATTTGCATTAAAAATACAGCAAAATCCCAGCTCCAGTGAAGTCCTGGAGACACTTCCATCAATCTACAGAGAGCCAAAAACTCCCTCCCCCTCCTTTTCCTTTCTTTCCTCGATCCTGAGCTGCACCTTCCCAATAAGCGCCTTCAAAACATCAGGGTGGAATTTTTCTGGGTAGAAACTTGTCCTGGGAGGGGTTGTATTCCTAGAAGATCCTTCAGCCTCCCAGCCTGGACTCACTGGAAGAGAAAGGAGCAAAATTCCTGAGCTCGATCCGTGTCCTGATGCCAAAGAGCAAAAACCGCAGGGCCAAGGGGGGGAAAGAAAATGCAATGAAAATAAAAATACCTGAAAGATCTTCTTTTTGGACTGTTGAAAATTATAGATTAACGGTTTGGGGGCTGGTTTGTTTTTTTATTAATAGATTAGTTTGCAAAGCAAGAGGAGGAGCAGCAGGGAGGTCTGTGCTGGAAGACAAAGAAGAATGGAAGAGTCTTGTCCAGGAGGATATTGAGGAAGGTCTGAACAGGAATATCCACGGGAATTACAGAGGGTTTTCAAAGGTGGGGTGAAGAGTGGGAAACCAGGAAAACCAGGAGAACAGGCAAGCACCAAGATGACTTTGGTGGCAGCAGGAACATCAGCTGTGTTTGGAATCAGCTGCACCAGTCTGACTTCTCCCCAATTCCTGCTCATTTCAGAGTCATTTCCCCCCAAATCCCATAGGATTTAAAAGCTGGTTAGATCAGAATGATCCCAAGTGGTGACATCAACAACTGACTGTGCTTTGGGGTCACATCACTGAGTTTTTGACCATTATTTTGCCCCTTCCACAGCAGAGGGAAGTGTCACCTCTGCCAAACCAAGGACAAGCAAGGAGGACCTTCTGCTGTTAAGGTGACACCACCGAGCCGTTTTTCCTTCAGGAGAGATAAAAGGATCCCAATAACTGAACCACCAGGAGCGGGTTCTTGGGAGTTCTTTCCACAACCCCCTCGATTCGCTGGAATTGCTCCTCGTCGAAAGCCTCGCTAATTAAGGGTCACTTATTTACACGACAATCCCCCGCCTTTAGGGCCGGTGGGTGAGAGGAAAGAGGGACCCAACGCGGGTAATTAGTGTAATCACGGGGCTGAGTTAAGTGCTGAGCCCGCAGGCACCGGGAGAGCATCCCGGTGGTGTCCCCGATCCATGAATGCAGGAGCCAGGTCAGGAAAACAACCTCTCGTTTCCTGACCTTTAAATATCGGATGTAAAGCTGCAACCACTGACCCGTGAGAGCAGCTCCGCTGCGGAATTCCAGGGGAAAAAACAAACAAACAAACAAACAAAAAAAGGCACTGAGAGGCACCAGAAGATCGCTTGGGCAAGAAAACTAAAAGAGCTTTTAGTTGCCTGAGGACTGTGGGGTTTTATCCCCGAGATCCAGCAAAGCTGACCCCTATTTAAGCTGGGAAATTTTAGTGCCAAAGTCATAAAACAAAGCAGAGGAACCTCCTCGTGCTCAGTTTAACCAGAACAGGTATTTTGTTGCCAGGAGGTCTTGGAGGTTGGTCTGAGCACTTTGCCATCCCAAATTAATTATCCACAGTTTTTGTCCTCCAAGGAACCAGCTGGATTCTTGTCCTCTGCCTGAAGTGGTCACAGAATCACAGAATATTTTGGTTTGGACCTTAAAGATCATCTTGTTCCACCTCTTGCCACGGGAAGGGACACCTTCCACTAGCCCAGGTTGGTTGGGACTATGAGCAACCCGGCCCTGGACACTTCAGGGATCCAGGAGCAGCCACAGCTTCTCTGGGAAATCCATTCCAGTCCCTCCCCACCCTCCCAGACAGCAATTCCTTCCCAATATCCCACCCAAATCTACCCTTTTCCAGTGTGAAGCCACTCCCTGTGTCCTGTCCCTCCAGGCCTTGTCCCCAGTCCCTCTCCAGCTCTCCTGGAGCCCCTTTAGGCCCTGCAAGGGGCTCTCAGCTCTCCCACCTGTTTGCAGCAGCTTTCCTAAGTCCATTTGTAGCTTCTACTCAAACCACAAATGGTGATTAATCAGCAGGTGATCCCCGAGGGTTTGGTGTGGGTTTGACAGATCGTTTCTCCGTGGGTGAGGATGGCAGAGCTCCCCTGTCCTTGCCCAAGGGTGTTCCCACGTGGGGGAACCCAGGACTGGAGGCATTTCTTGGCTAAACAACCAGCTCCAAGCACGTTGGGGGGATGATGCTGGGGTTTGTAGCAGCAAGGAGAGAACATTGGGCACCTCTGCAGCATTCCAGAGGTGTGGAACAGCAGCAGGCTGAGGGTGGGATGGACAAGAGGGAGCCAGGTGGGTTTAAAGGAGCCGTGGCCATGCAGGAAAAATGCCCAGGAAAACCTTTTCCCTTTTGGCTTCCTCTGGTTCTTCCCTGAACCAACAAGACCTGAACGAAGAGAACCAGCAAATGAACGCAGGCAATGTGGGCACAGCCCTGAGATGGGAAAAGAGGTTAGAAATGATCTTATTATGAAGGTTCAGAGCACCTGGACAGGGTTTTTGTGCATTTGCAAGAAGAGCCCCAACCGTTCAGGGGGCGGAAAAGAAGAAACGCTGGGAAATGGATGCTCGAGGAGCTCAATTGGAAAGCTGTCATTTAAATGAAGTTACACTGAAGCAACAGATATTCATCAAATAACACAAGCACTCGAGATGTGCCTTGTTAATCTAATGGCAGATGTTCTGAATTGGGGAAGAAATGGGCAGCTTTTAGTGCTTCAGAAAGACACTCACTTTTGTTGCAATAACAAAGCAACAGCTTTCACCAAGTCCTTGCCCTGCATGAGGTCAGGCACGTGTTGATCATCTCTAATGTGGCTTTTAAAAAAGGTCCTCTATTAATAGATCTCTAAAAAAAAAAAATAAAAAATAAAAAATCCCCCTGAGCAATCAATACAGGGAGATGTGGCACGAGTTCAGGGACAGGGAGGGGAAAAAAAAATCAGCTCCAACCTGAGAGAAATCCAGCCCCATTTAAGAGCTGAATTTGGTTCATTAGAGACACCAGGGTTAAACACAAAGCCCTGGCTGAGTTCAGCACTGCTGGGTGGCCCGACTGGGAAACGAAAGGCATCAATTTTACCACTGGATTTTTCATCTGTGTTCCAAAACCCCCCTCCCCAAACTGCTCTGGCAGGGGATGAAGGGGCTCTGCCATCAGTTTTAAAAGCATCGCTTTCAGGAGTGGGGCAGGATAATTCCCCTCAGCCATCAGAGCCCATTCCAGGGCTGGGAAGCTCCGGGAGCCAGGGAAAAGGAGAGGTTGACCCTCCAGGGGCAGGATGGCCTTGATGCTTTGATGGCCTTCACTAAGGTTTGGAGAGCACTTAGAGATCTGTGGCTGGAAAATGAGATGCAAATGCTCAGTGTTAGCATTAACAGTGGCAGGGAAATGCAGGATTTGGGGAAAAGCTGGAGCATGACCTGTTTTTTCTGCTTTTGAATGAAGTTTGTAGCTCACTTGAACTGCTGCAAAGCTGGGGGTGAAGTGCTGCCCACCCGCAGAGGAAAAGCTGAAGGCACTTCCTACACAAAGCCTTTGGTTTTGGGGTGAAATCACCCCTGAAAAGGAGAAAATAACCTGCTTTAGACACTGCCTGGATAAAGGAGTCCAGAGGCTGAATGGCCTCAGGGTCTGTTTTTAAAGAGATTTTCTTTTTGTGGAGAAGGCAATGGCAGGAGAGGAGGTGTCAAACTTCAGACTTTTGCCAGAGTCCTGTTTTTTGGGTTAAAACTGTTCATGAGCTAAAATGAGGTGATTGTTCACTGAGGACAAGATAAGAACATGATAACAAGATAATCTGATACACTGAGCAAATCAAGATTTATCTCCCCAAAGGGGTTGATGTGAGAGCAACTCCTGATTGGGAGTTTTGGCTGCTGAAGTTTGAGATCTGGATTTAGATGTGGTTTGTTTTTTTTTTGTTTGTTTGTTTGCTCTTTTTTTTCCCACTGGGATGTGTTTAAATTTTATTTGTTTATACCCTTTTTAAAGCACAGCCTGTGAGAGCAGAGCAAGCCTTGTCACCCAGGTACTGATCATTAAACAGAGCTGGACACAGGGTACAGAGAGAAAAGCTTGACTTCCAATAAACCAGCTCGAAGAGAAAGACAATCCTGTTTTATGTGAGCTCTGGGAGCTCAAGAGCAGCCCTGGGAGAAGGACTTGGGGGTGTTGGTGGAGGAGAAGGTGGAGATGCCCCAGCCCAGAACTCCCCCCATGCCCTGGGCTGATCCCACAGAGGGGGCAGCAGGGCAGGGAGAAAATTCTACCCCTGAGGTGAAACCCCCCTGCAGAGCTGCCTCCAGCCCTGGGAACAACATTCCTGAAGGATGTGGAGCTGCTGGAGAGAGTCCAGAGGAGGCCCTGGAGCTGCTCCCAGGGCTGGATCCCTCTGCTCTGGAGCCAGGCTGGGAGAGCTGGGAATGTTCCCCTGGAGAAGAGAAGGTTCCAGGGAGAGCTGAGAGCCCCTTGCAGGGCCTAAAGGGGCTCCAGGAGAGCTGGAGAGGGACTGGGGACAAGGCCTGGAGGGACAGGACACAGGGAATGGCTTCCCAGTGGAATATTAGCTGGGATATTGGGAAGGAATTGCTGTCTGGGAGGGTGGGGAGGGGCTGGAATGGATTTCCCAGAGAAGCTGTGGCTGCTCCTGGATCCCTGGAAGTGTCCAAGGCCAGGCTGGAGCAACGTGGGCTAGTGGAAGGTGTCCCTGCCCATGGTTTGGAGCAAGATGGTCTCTGCAGTCCCTTCCAACCCAAACCATCCTGTGATTCCTGTGAGAAAATGATCTCAAATTCGGTGTTTAAACCAGTCAGCTGTTCACTGACCACGACAATCTGAAGTCAGGAGATCTCAACAGGGGCTGAATTTCAAGGGCAGCTCCAACTCCACAAGCCAATGGTTCATCTTTCCTTTTCCTACCTACAGACACCACACGACCACCTTCAAAACTTCCCAAATCCTTCACCTTCAAAACTTCCCAAATCCTTCCCGGTGCATAATAACCCCTTCTCTGTCAAATATGCAGAGGAGCTGAGGAGCTCCACGAGGGAAAAGGATGAAAGGGGATGTTCCATCTGCACCTGACAAGGCAAGAGAAGCGGGAGAGGGAAAACCCGACTTCCATTTTCATATAAAACCCATTTAAAATGGACTTGCCTTCCACAATAAATTCACCCTCTCCCGGCAACTCGAATCCTTAAAGGGTTATTGTGAAAAAGAAGTTTGTATTCCCTCAGAAGACCCTTCTGATGGGTTTGGGAAATACAAAATCCAATTGTGAGGGAGTGCAGATAAGGGAAGAGCTGTGGGAGAGCCATCAGCTGAGCAAACACTAAATAATGAAGAATGCAGAGGCTGCTCCCAGCGTGACAAAACACTCCATTAGCAAGTCTGCTGCTCAATGAGTGATAATTGGGGCACGTCCACAGCCAGGGGTTATTGGATTTTTATCTCTGGGAAGGGGCCTTTTGACAGACTCACCAAAAAAAGCCAGGATTTCCTTGCTCAGGATTTCCCAAAACCTGCTTAGGATTTCCCAAAACCTGCCCAGCTCCACCTGGAGCTCCTGAATATTTATAGCTGTGCCCAGAAATTGCCCTTTTCTGGGAAAAAATCACGATTTCTTTGCAGGGAAAGGGACTCAGGGCCACCACCACCACAGCATGGACTGGTTGGAGATCACAGGATTTGTGGCACTGCACCAAAAATTCTGGTTCTGATCCCTCACTAAACGTTTGGATGATGCCCTGAGCGGGACCAGGATTTAATTTCCAGTTGCTGGGACAGAAAAGACAAAAGGATCAAAGAGCTGGATGGGTGTTCTCATCCTGCAGGGAAGATAAACCCCCAGTTAATGAAATTACTGCTCTTGTTCAAGCACAAACACTTCAGTGGAATAGCTGGGCCAAGGAGAAACAGAAAGCAGAAGGCAGAGCTGCTCAAAGGAATACAAAAAAGTGCCACCTGCCCAAAAAGCAGGATGGGTGACATGTTGGTTTGTGCAAGAGGAACCAATCCCAGTTGCACTGAACTGGAATATTTGGGATTAAAGTTACTGTGACAAAAATCCCCTTTATTTAGAATCGGAGAATCCCAGGATGGTTTGGGTTGGGAGGGACTGGAAAACTCCTCTCATGCCATGGGCAGGGACACCTTCCACTATCCCAGGTTGCTCCAACTTGACCTTGGACACTTCCAGGGATGGGAACTCCACCACCTTCCAATGCCTGACCACCCTTTCCAGGAAGAAATTCCTCCTGTTTTTCCTTTTGGAGTTAATGGCTCTGCTGGAAACCTTTCCCTGGGTCAGACTTAGATTATAACCCCAAGGCCAGACAGGGATCATCTCATGGAATCATGGAGTCCCAGGATGGTTTGGGTGGGAAGGAACCTTAAAGTCCATCCAGCACTGCTCGTTCTTCCCCTCATTCCAGATACTCCTGGAATTGTACAGACGTTTTACTAGGAAGTTATTCCAGAGGAAGATGGATTTTTCTCGTCAGGAGGAGGCTGCCAAGTGAAATATTCCACTCTGTGCTTTTATGTTTATTCACTGCTGCGTGGAAGGGCCCCTCACCAAGCCTCAAAGTCCCCTTTAATGTCGGGGAAATATTGATTTATTTAAAAAAACCAAGGGTTTCAACCAGAGCTGAAGTTATAAATGATGTTTTATTTTAACAGCTCTGACTGTTACAACACAAATATTGCACCCCAAGAACCCTCTCAGTAACTAAAGATCTGTGAATAAATATTTGGCTGCTGAAGTTTGAGGGCTGGATTTAGGTTTTTTTTGTTTTGTTTTGTTTTGTTTTGTTTTTTTGTTTGTTTGTTTGTTTGTTTGTTTTTTGTTTGATCTTTTTTTTCCCACTGGGCTTCGTTTAAATTTTATTTGTTTATACCCTTTTTAAAGCACAGCCTGTGAGAGCAGAGCGAGTCTTGGCACCCAGGTACTGAGAACTCAAAATATGGGTTTGGAATATTGGAATATTAAAGCTCCCCAGAATAATTTGGGGCTTTAATTGTTAACTGATTGTATAATTTTAATTATCCTTCCAGAGCCCAACGAGCTGAGCACGGACAGCTGGAATAAACGGGTTAAATGTCCTGTTCTAGAGCAGATTTAGGAGCCATGGGAAGGATTTTCACTCAACCAGAGATGTTTTGCTGTCAGGGGACAATGATTTTAATGGACAAACACCACCACGATTTATTCAGCGCCAGCAAATTTCCCTCATCATTTCCCAGGAATAAAAAAATTCCCAGCTCCCATCAGAGCTCAGGAGCCCTGGCTGCCCACAGCCCTGGGCACCTTCCCAGGAAGTGGAAAGTGTGGAAAGGTCTTTGAGAGCTGGAAAGATCTTTGTGGTCTTTGTGGAAAGACTTTTGTGGTCTTTGTGGAAAGGCCTTTGAGAGCTGGAGAGATCTTTGAGGTCTTTGTGGAAAAACCTTTGTGGTCCTTGTGGAAAGACCTTTGAGGTCTTTGGGGAAAGATCTTTGAGAGCTGGAAAGACTTTTGTGGTCTTTGTGGAAAGACTTTTGTGGTCTTTGTGGAAAAATCTTCGAGAGCTGGGAAGACCTTTGAGGTCTTTTTGGAAAGACCTCTGAGAGCTGAAAAGACCTTTTTGTGGAAAGACCTTTGAGAGCTGGAAAGACCTTTGTGGTCTTTGTGGAAAGACCTTTGTCTTTGTGGAAAGGCCTTTGAGAGCTGGAAAGACCTTTGAGGTCTTTGTGGAAAGACCTCTGAGAGCTGGAAAGACCTTTGAGGTCTTTGTGAAAGATCTTTGAGATCTGGGAAGTCCTTTGAGATCTTTGTGGAAAGACCTTTGAGAGCTGGAAAGACCTTTGAGAGCTGGAAAGTCCTTTGAGGTCTTTGTGGAAAGACCTTTGAGAGCTGGAAAGACCTTTCTGGTCTTTGTGGAAAGACCTTTTAGAGCTAGAAAGACCTTTGAGAGCTGGAAAGACCTTGGTGGTCTTTGTGGAAAGACTTTTGAGAGCTGGAAAGATCTTTGTGGTCTTTGTGGAAAGACTTTTGAGGTCTCTGTGGAAAGGCCTTTGAGAGCTGGAAGTGCTGCTCCTGTCGCCCTCCAGTGCAGAGGTCCCACCCCAGCACCCATGAGGAAGAAAGACACGAAGCTGCTTCTCCTCCTGCTTCCCTCTGACACGAACCCGCTTCGGAACCGGCGACAAAAAGCGCCCAAAACTGCTCAAATTTCACATTTCCGCCGCTCCAGCTCCAAGGCAAAGGCTCTGCCACGGGAGATACTTACTCTGGGAGGTGGAGAGGCTGGAGAAAGCTGCCTTGGTGCGCCCTGCCAGCCACTCCAGGCTCTCGTGCATGTTGGCCAAGGCCTTGAGGTCGCTGACGTCGCGCAGGATCTCCTGCTGAGGGATCAGTTTGTCGCCCAGGTTGCCGATGAGAACTTCGGATTCTTTGCCGAAAGCGGCCCTGAAACGCAAAGCAAAGCCACCCTCAGGGACACGGGACCACGGGACAGGGAGGGGAGACATCAGTGTGATTAATTCAGCTCTGCTTATTAAACCCAGGCTCAAGGCCTGGCTCAACAGGGCACATCAACTGCCCTGGGAATAAAGCAAATTCCAAATAAATGAAGGGCCTTTCCTCACTGTCCGGCTGTTTCTCCGTGGAGCTCAGCGTTCCTTATTCCCACGTTTTGTCCCCATTCCCACGGGATTTGCCAGTGCTGCAATAGGGGGTCACTTAAATCCCTGCTTTGTCAGACTTAATCCCTGGCTTAACTGAGCTCCTCGTTGGGTTTCCCTTTGTTAAAAAACCATCTTAATTTCTCCATCATATTTTTTTAACATTCCCAAACACAGCTTTATATCCGCCCAGTTTTCATGGATGATCCCAAGGCTACGTGGCACATTCTTGGCACGGTGCCAGCAGGGATGGGGGGAGAGGTCTCTGTCCTGGTTTCCCGAAGAATTATTGAGGTTGGAAAAGACTCCAGGATCAGGAGTGCCACCATTCCCACTAAACCATGTCACCAAGTGCCACATGGGATGGTGATTCCAGCACTTCTCTGGGAATTCTGCAGGCACACCCTAATGGCCCTAATGATGTGATTTAGGAACATCCTAAATCTTGTTAAACAAGGCAGGGGCTGCTGTTAAATCCTTGTGGAGAGGCTGGAAGTGTTGTTATCCCTGGGAAGTGTGGAAATGTTATCCCTGGAAGTGTCCAAGGCCAGGTTGGACGGGGCTTGGAGCAACCTGGGCTAGTGGGAGGTGTCCCTGCTCGTGACAGGGGTGGAATGAGGTGGAATTAAGGTCCCTTCCAACCCAAACCATTCTGGAATTTTATGATTTCCAGGATTTTAAGCTGAAATTCCACGTTTCTGCTCTGCATTCTCCCACTCCATCCCTAAGACAGAATTTAGGGGCACAGACTTTACCCCAAATATTTCTGGGGTATTTTTGGGGTGTTTTTTGGGGTGTTTTGGGGGTATTTTTGGGGTGATTTTGGGTGTTGTTTTTAAGGTGTTTTCAGGGTATTTTGGAGGTACTTTTGGGGTGATTTTGGGGGTATTTTAGGGTGATTTTGGGGTGTTTTTCAGTTATTTCGCGGGTATTTCTGGGGTAAGGTTTTTTCCATGATTTTGGGGAGTGGTTTTGGGGTACTTTTGGAGCATCTCTGGGGTATTTTGGGGTGTTCTGGGGTATTTTGGGATGCTTTTGGATGTATTTTGGGGGTGATTTTGGGGCACTTATGGGGTATTTTTGGGGTGGGTTTTTAGGGCGACTTTGGGAGGTGTTTTTGGGGTATTTCTGGGGTGGTTTGGGGGTTATTTTTTGGGGTACTTTTGGGATAAATTCAAAGGCAAAGGTGGAGATGAGGATTAAACTGATGAATCCCAACTCAGGGACAGCTCTGTATCCTCCTTCTTCCACTTTGAAAAGCCTGGCAAAGCTGCTCATCCCTGCTGCTGGATGAGCAAACATTCCTGTGACTCGACAGATTCCCTCCTCTCTCCAGGCTGCATCATCCCAAGATTCTGAGCCCCCACTCAGGGAACAGGGAAAATGCCAGTCTGGGCAAATCAGACCTGTTATTTCCAACAGCTTCACTCCCTCCTCCCATTTCCCAGCCAAATGCCAATCAAGGAAGTGATGAAAAGCAATGGGAATGTGCAGCCAGGCTTTTTTGACTCCCTGGAATCACAGAGGAGCTGTTCCTTCAAGGAATTCAGAGCCTGAGCCATTCCCAGTGGGCAGGGAAAGGCACAATCTGCCTTCTCAAAGTTTTCGCTTGCCTGGAAAGGTGGAAATAATCTGTTTTGGAGACAACAAGTTGCCTGTGAAAGAACCCCCTCTGGAGGCACCAGAATTTCTCCTTTGACTCGTTTCATTTTTTATTTTATTCATTTAATTTTTCATTGGATTCATTTGATTGGATTTTTCATTTGGGGTTGGGATGGAGGGAAAACCCCGCCAGGTCATGGCTCCAATGGGAAGACAACTTTGGCAACACCAGTTTTGGGGATTCCTGCCCAGTACAACCAGTTGGCCCCTCCCTCAGGTTGCATTTGCTGCTCTCTTCATCTCCTGGGTGATCAGAGCAGAACCATCAAGCAGGACAAGGATCTCTGGGAATTAAACCCAATCCTTTCTTTCCTTCCCCAATCTCAGCCACTCCCCTGACTGGGATCACAGGCATGATTCCTCGAATAGCCTTGTCTGAACAACAGAGTGGAGCAGAAATCACACCAGGAGGGGTTTAGGTTGGATATTAGGGAAAATTTCTTCCCAGAAAGGGCTGTCCAGCCCTGGCAGTGCTGGAATCCCCATTCCCGGAGGGATTTAGCAGCCATATGGATGTGGCACTTGGGGACATGGGTCAGTGGTGGCCTTGGCAGTGCTGGGGAAACATTTGGACTAGATAATCTTAAAACCTTTTCTATTTTCCAAATGATTCCACATTTGGGGACACCACAGCTACGAAAACACCCACAAATCCTTTATTTCCAGCGGGAAACGCTTTCCAGAGGTTTCACCTCGAAACCCCTTCCCCGGCTTCCAAATTTATTTTACCTTATGAAGTCTTCCTCCTCCTCCCTCTTGGGTCTCAGCTGCTTGGGCTGGGCCATGTTGCTCCAGTTGGGCAGGGATTTCAGGAGCCTGCTGATGTCGTCGTCCTTGGCCCAGGACGCGCTGATCACCAGCTTCTCGTCCGACTGCACGATGGTCCTGGGGGGGGAAAACCAGCCCCAAACACGTCACTGGGCTTCAGATCAACTCATCAACCCCCCCTGTCACACATCAATTAGGCAGCAAGGAAGGGATCTGAGGTGGAATTCTGCCAGGATGAGACAACACAGGTGGGCAGGACACGAAATTCTCTTAAACTCGGAACTCTTGGTGCACTTTGAGAGAGCCCTTGAAGGGAAAAAGGGCCAAGTTCTCCCCAGCCTTGAAATCATGCAGCTTGTGATGTTTGACACAACTGCAGGAGGGGTCATTTGGTGTCCCCCAGGCCTGTTTGTTCCCTGCAATCCCAGCTGAGCTGACACGTTGGGACTCTCCAATGTGGAGTCCTGCCCAGGAATTCCTGGGTGGAATCCACACACACCAGCTGGTCCAGGCCTGGAGCACTGGAGGGGAATGAAGCATCCAGGATCTTCTTTCCAGTCATCCCAAACATCAGATAACAGAGATTTCAGCTAAATCCTATGGGTGAAACCCCATCAGAGATCACAGCACATTCCAATTAGGAATATTAAACTTTCCCTGTTCAATGTTTTTGGCAGTGGAACTAACCTGAGTTCCTGACTGGCAATCTGAGGAGACAAACGGGATGCTGTGTTTGGAGGAGTCAATTATGAACTTTAAGAACCTTATTTCCAGCCCCCTGCCACGGGCAGGGACACCTTCCACAATCCCAAATTTCTCCAAGCCCCAACCTGGCCTTGGACACTTCCAGGGATGGGGCAGCCACAGTTTCTTTGGACTTTTGAAATGGAAAACAGTGGGGAAAAAAGGCTTTGAGACAGGAGCCAACACTGACCCACCTGGAACAGAGCAGATCAATTCTTTCCCCACTCATCACTCCCTTCCCCAAGAAAACAACCCCTGCTCAGGAACCACACAGGGCTGGTGACAATGAATTTGTCACATGCACTTACACATAAATTTTCCTTCTTTTCAAGTTCTACGTTCAATCTGTCACAGACAAAAGAGGGAATTTTGTTTCCAGCCACACAAGACCTCGGTGGCAACATTTGCTCTTGGCCTTCTGCTCCTTTCAGGAACTTGGTGTTTTTCCACTTAGGGGGAAAAAAAAAAAGGTCTCTTTTTTTTTTTTTTTACCTCAGTGATAACAGAATGAGGGGAGAAAAGCTCTCCACCAGCAACTCTGACATCTGACATGCAAAAAATCTGAATTTGATGATATCTGGCCATTTCTCTGCCAAGGCAAGACAACTGTTCCATTGGATGTATCAGTGCTTTGTCCTCTCCACATTTAAATGACTGAAGGACAGTTCCCTTCCCTTGGGAGGCTATTTCACAGTTGAACAAACCTAACTCTTGGATAAAAAAAAAACCAACAAAACCCTCCTGATACTGTGCTTTATTGTGTTTCATTTGACTCAGTTCCATCCCACTGCTCCCTGAGATTTCCCTTTATGGCCTCAGCTCTCACCACTCCCACTGTTTGGTCTCCTCAGTTATTTACAGCCTTCTCGTAGCCCTTCGGTTGTCCGTGACTCCAAGACATTTTGGGGAGTCTCCTGATGGATTTATAGGGAGGACAGAGCTCCCTCTCTGTGTTTTAGGATCCTCATTATCCCCCATCCTCTAAATTCCTGTTGCTTTGTGGAGTCAGTGCTGGGGGAGGGCAGAGGGGAGGATGTTTGGCTGCTGCAACAAGCTGCAAACTCAGCTTGGACTCCTGGCTTTTCTAAGAGAGTTTTCCAAGGGTCTAATCCACGTGACTCCCACTTTTCTCACCTCCTGGTGACGTGGTTCTCATGGGTTGTCACAGAATCATGGAATGGTTTGTAGTGGAAAGGACATTAAAGCTCATCCAGTCCCACCCCCTGCCATGGGCAGGGACACCTTCCCCTATCCCAGGTCGTTCCAAGCCCCATCCAACCTGGCCTTGGACACTTCCAGGGATGGGGAATCCTCTCTGGAGCCCTCACAGCCAAATTCTCCATGGAAATCAATAGGGAGCTTCAAAAAGTAATCCAAGCTGGGACAATTAACATGTCCCTGGGAATTATATCTCCACGTGTATCCCCTGGGAATTATATCTCCACGTGTATCCCCTGGGAATTATATCCCCCTTCTCTCCCATGGCTGCAACAGCTCCTAGTTTTTATTGGCAGGCTGGTTTTCCTCCAACCCCCCCCCCCCCATTAAGGAGATGTTAAATAGGGTGGGACATCCCCAACCTCCATCAGACACCCAGTTTTCCCCACCAATTCCAGCCGCCTTTTCCCACACCTTTTCCTTCCAGCATCTTCCAGCCAGTTTTTGACCTCCAGAACTTCCATCCGTGTCAGTCCTAAATCAGGTCCTGGAGTAAATCATCCCAAGGCAGGATGAGAGGTTTTGCTACAGCTCAAAATGCTTCCTTTCCAACTCCCACCTCCTCCTCCTTCTCCCAAACTCCTCAGTCATCATTCCTGCTGTTCCAATGAGGAATGCTGGGTTATCCCTGGCTGGATCCAGGGGCTCCATCACTCAGCAGGACAGAGGAGGGGGAAAATAAGATGGGAAAAAACTCTCATGGCTCGAGCTTTTAATTGTGGGACAGACATATATTTTGGAATATCAGCTTGGGCCAGCTGTGTCCCCTTCCCAAAATCCTGCCTTCTGGTGAGGGGGAATGTTGGAGAGATACTTGTGGCCAAAACACTGGTGTGTGACCAGCACTTTTCCAGCTCCAAATGGAAAAAATTAACTCCATCCATGGAGAAAATTAACTCCATCCCAGCCAGAT
Organism: Pipra filicauda; assembly: GCF_003945595.2. Taxonomy (NCBI): domain Eukaryota; kingdom Metazoa; phylum Chordata; class Aves; order Passeriformes; family Pipridae; genus Pipra; species Pipra filicauda. The sequence continues at coordinate 648,567 of NW_024104696.1, forward strand.
CCAATGCAGGGTCACCTGCTTAACCAGTGACATGGTCACCTCATTAATCCCCAGCTCTCTGGGCCAAGGAAAATGCCATATTTTGGAATGATTCCTTTCTCTTCCCATGGCCAAGGTGATGTTTCCATGCTGAGCTCTGCTCAGTTAAAAATCCCAGATTTAAAATCCCAGGTACCTCCAGCCTGAGAGACACAAATCCTGCCCCAAAAAGAGCCAAACCCACAACTTAAACCCCCCAGAATTTAAAGCAAGAAGGGGAAGATGCCAACAAGAAGCAGCATTCCCTGGGGGAATCAAGAAATCCTGTCTGCCCACAGACCCCACGTTTTTGGATGAATTAATCTGCTCCTCGTTTCCTTATCAATTAAAAAAAAAAAGGGGGGTTTAGATTTATTTTGCCTGGCTGGAAAGCAGGAGAGATTTCCAGTCAGGTTTGGTTTTTTATTATTTCCCCTGTTTTGAGAGATCCAAGCCCAGTTATTTCCCACTGCACAAATTTAGGCTGAGTCCAGCTTGGTCACCACAAGCTGATGGAGAGAGCTGAGCACCTCCAGAGGGTTTAAGTCACTTTTTAATAGGATGAACCACTTTTTGGGGGCATCCACCTCTTTTCAGAGACTAAAAAAAGGCTCGTTTGGGTGAGGGATGCCTTTACTCAGAGCCTTCAAACAGGCTGAAAAATGTGCAAGATGATGGTTGCTCAAGGGAGAGAGGATGAAGATGAGGGTGGACACACAGGGTGGAGCCTAAAGCTGACAACGAAATAACTAAATATTGGCCAATTCCTGCAGAAAGACACGGGAAAAGATTAGTTTTAGCACTCAAGGTTGTCTGAGAAGGGTGTTGGAAAAGGTGAAGAAGCAACTGTGAACTGGTCAGGGTTCTCCCTGTCCCTGTGACACCTTGTATGGCCTTTTAGTGCCTCCCAAAGCCTCACAAAACTGGTTTTATCCCACAAGGAGAGCCACTTCCACAGGAATCTGCTGAAGGGTGGGGGCTGGACAAGGCTGAAGAAAAGCACTGCCAGCACAGCAGGAGGTTCTGGGGCTCTATCTCCCATTTTAATTGACATTTTCATCCCCAAGCCCTCTTATGGATTAGCTGGAAAACATTTGTTTGTGTCACGTTGAAATTGGAATTTGGATGGATGTGTAACTTTGCAGGAGACACCTCACCTCCATTAAACACAAAACTTCTGGAATTCCTCATCCATTAAAACGTGGAATCCCGGGGTTGCTACTTAGATAAATGTCCAAGCCATTCATATCCAGCCCTGCTGGGTTTCCCTTTTCATAATCCCTAAGGAATAGGAGCCAAATGGGACTCGGACACGGACAATCCCAGCTGTGCCTTTCCTGGTGTTGTTCCTTCCAGTCCTTCCTGAGCTTCTCCACAAAGAAAATCTCCCTTGGAGGAGCCTCTCCTTGAGCACATTTCACTCATTTTTGTCCATATTCCCCTTGAAGAAACACAGGGGGAAGGAACCAATGCCACGTGCAAATCCTACATCCCCAGGCTTCCCAAATTCCCACTGCCTTGACATCCCAAGAAGAGACGCTCCCTTGCTCCGGGAGATCAGTTCCCAGCTCTGATAAATCAATTTATCCGGATTTTACGCAGCTAAAAATAACCCTCCCTCCACTAAATTTCGAGATTTGCCCAGCTCAGCTCCAAGGAAAAACCCTGGAGCAGAGGGTGAGGCTGCCTGGAGCCGTAGGGATCCGAGATCCCTGCAGAGGGCACAACATCCCTGCGGATGGAACCGCCCAGCAAAACCTGGGAGCTTGCTCTGCTCCTCCACATCATTTGAAATGGATATGGATTTCTATTTCTATTTTCACTCGCTCATTTGCCAGCAGCAAAAACGAGAACATTTCCTGTTTCTCCTCCTCCTCCCGCTTGTAATCAGGAGATCACCAAATTAGGCCCGGCCTAATTACTCCCTCAGCAGGTGCCAAAGCCAGGAATGGCACCAGCAAAAAAAAAACAAACCAGGAAGGAAGGAAGGACCTTGGAGTTCAAGCCAAACAAATCACATCTATTGTCTGGCTCCAGGCAGCAAAGTTTTCCTATAAAAAAGGAACATTTTGGACAATGGCCCACGGGCAGGGAGCAATTCCTGTGAGAGTTCAGGCGAAGTTTATTATTAATAATAATAACGAGCTGCTCAGCAGATGAAGCTTTTCCTCAATGAAACCAGGCAATGGGAAAGAATTCCTTGCTCAGGAAACACAAGGGGCTTTTTCAGCTTCCCCCTGCCACGAGCAAGCCCCAATTAGCCATTAAGGGGATTATGGAGAGCAGCAATTACTGCCCACATTTAGTGGCTTTCAATGGCACTATTTATCCCTGCATGATCCTGGTGCTCCTCTCCAGGGAGAGGGCCATTTTACAGCTGGAATACTGGGATGGACAGAGAAGAAGGTATTTATTGACAGTGACACAGGAAAACTGTGATAAATCAAATACCCAAAGGGCTTCAAGGGAACAACCCCATGTCCAGTGGGATCACGCTGCCTTCGGCTCCCACACCGTGGCCAGGGAAGAAGTTAGAGATGGATCATCCCTAAAATGCTGATGAGCAAGGAGGGAGCATTTGATGGCCCCCCTGAAAGAGTAAATTTACAGAATTGTGTTGGGAGGGGTTCACAAAACCCAGTGTGTGTGGATTTACAGGGTTATTAATCCCCAGAATCAGAGAATCCTAGAAATGTTCCAGTTGGAAAAGTCCTCTGAGATCATGGAGTCCTCCCACTCCCCCAGCACTGCCAAGGCCACCAATGACCCACATTCCCAAATGCCACATCCACATGGATTTTAAATCCCTCCAGGGATGGGGACCCCACCACTGCCCTGGGTAGCCCCTTCCAATGCCTGACCACCCTTTCAGGGAAGACATTTCCCCTGATTATCCAATCTAAACCTTCCCTGGTGTAACTCAGAACCATTTCCTTCCCACACTGAAATTCCTGCAGTGCCATGAGACCCGAGTACCCAGATCTCAACTTAATTAATTCAAATTGAGCTGAATCCCTTGCAAATGCTCCAGTGAAGAACCTGATTTGCTTCACAAGAGAGTAACAGCCACAAACAGCTGTTTAGTTTAAAGATGGGACTTCATACTCTCAGTTTGCAACCTGAGGTGACCTTTTATCACAGAGTCACAGAGTGGTTTGGGTTGGAAAGGACCTTCAAGACCATCCAGTTCCAACCCCGACACCTCCCACTCTCCCAGGTTGCTCCAACCTGGCCTTGGACACTTCCAGGGATCCAGGGGCAGCCACAGCTTCTCTGGGCAACCTGTGCCAGGGCCTCCCCACCCTCAGTCAAGGATTTCTTCCCAATCTCTAATCTTCCTACTCTCTGTCACTTTGAAGCCATTCCCTGTGTCCTGTCCCTCCCTGCCTTGTCCCAAGTCTCTCTCCAGCTCTGCTGGAGCCCCTTTAGGCCCTGGAAGCTGCTTAAGGCAAGAGCTGGACTAGTTTCCAAGCTCTACCACCACTGTCATCCACACTCCAAGAGCCTAAACCACGGTGTGATGTGGATAAAGCCGAGACCCTCCACGGGATCCTTATTTCAGCTTTTTTCCCCCGCCTGGAAAGAAACCTCCGTGACCATCCCGGCACAGGCGATTCCAGAAGCGACTCCTGCCTTCCCAGGGCAAAATCCCAACACGCCAAGAGCAGGTGAACTGGTCTCCAAGCCTTGGTACCTGTAGGCCAGGGTGCAGGTGTCCTTGTACTCCTGGAGCTTCACGCACACCATGTTGAGGAACTGATCCGAGTACGCGCTCAGGTCGTGCATCAGGTTCATCAGGTCCTGCACCGTCTTCTCCACGATCACTGTGCTCTGGGAAAGGGAACAGAAGCCAAGGGATTGATGCCTCAAAGCTTTCTGTTGTTTGTTTTGGTTTTTTTTTAACTTCTGTAGATTTTAGAAGTAGTTGTGTAGTGACTGTAGATTTTAATGTCGCTGTATTACATCCCTTACCCTTAACACAGCAGTTACACATCCCCAACTCTGTTACCCCACCCCATATCAATCCTTCTGAATTCCCTCAGCTACTCTTGTAGCTTATCAGGAGAAGGATCTGTCCAGGATCTTCCAGGATCCTCAGGAAGACCCAGAAGGATCTTCCAGGACCCTCAGGTGACAACAAACCTCTTGGGTTGGACGTGCAACCATACAAGGAGGAATCAAACCTGGTCTCGATCCAGCTCATCTCGGTTTCTTTACGGAACTCAACATTAAAAAAAACACAAACAGCTTATAAATCCACAACTTCATGTAACAACTTAAAAATCTACAACTTCATGTAACACCTTAAAAATCCACAGCTTCATGTAACAACTTAAAAATCTACAACTTCGCATTAAAAGACAAGGCATTGCTGGTTTCTACGTGGCTTCTCCCACTTATTTCTGCTCCCTGCAACATGAGAAGCCTGCCAATGCCTGGATGTCACAATGAAACCTTTGGATTTTGGAATAAACCCTTTGGATTTCAGGGAAACACAAAGCCACCGGGATGATTAAAAAAAAAAAACGGGAGGGGCGAAAAAGGGAAATTACCATATGAAAGGAGGCACTGCCAGACACTTTAAGGGCTATTTTTCTGGGACATCTTAGCCTCTTCCAAAGCAATCCTGACACATCTGCCCGAGCCTCTGGGGACACTCTGTGTTGCCAGGACAGCTGGATTCGTTAGCAGGGCCGGGGGAATCCTCTGAAAGTCGGCGCCGGGAAAATGAAAGGCAGCGCTCGTGTTATCCCAGAGTTACAACCCAGTTGCCTCTGACCCATCCGGGTTCATTAAGAGCAAATGGATGTGATCAAAGGATAATTTCGTGGCGAGACACTTCAATGGAGGCTTTAAAAAAAACCCAGCAAACCCACAGTAACAAGGAGGCTCAGCCACGGAACAACGCGGGTCCCCTCGCAGCTGACACAGGATAAGCAGACCTGGAGATGTTGTTTCAATAATTCCTTTGGGATTATTGGCTCATGCGAGTTTTCCAAAGGACTGGATTCATTTACAGCAGGAGAGCACTCCAGGTAAAAGAGTCCAGCTGGAGGGGAGTTTGTAAAGATCCCTTAAAATGCAGTTTCAGGACAAGGAAGTTGGTTCCCAACCATCCTCGACACGTGGAAGTTCAAAACAATGGGTCAAGGCTACACAAACTTCCAGGTTTTCATGGAATGGTTTGGGTTGGAAGGGACCTGAAAGGTCATCTCTTTCCACTCCCTGCCATGGGCAGGGACACCTTCCACTATTCCAGGTTGTTCCAAGCCCCGTCCAACCTGGCCTTGGACAATTCCAGGGATTCAGGGGCAGCCACAGCTTCTCTGAGAAATTCATTCCAGCCCCTCCTCGCCCTCCCAGCCAGCAATTCCTTCCCAATATCCCACCTATCCCTGCCCTCTGGCACTGGGAAGCCATTCCCTGTGTCCTGTCCCTCCAGGCCTTGTCCCCAGTCCCTCTCCAGCTCTCCTGGAGCCCCTTTAGGCCCTGCCAGGGGCTCTCAGCTCTCCCTGGACCCTTCTCTTCTCCAGAGGAATCCCCCCAGCTCTCCCAGCCTGGCTCATTCCCCCAATTTCCAATTAAACTGAGCCCCCTTTTCCAGCCTCTCAGGTCAGAACCAGCCAACCTCTCCCTCTGTGGTTTCCCACACCGTGCAGGACACGGATTTAACTCTGGGCTGCAACTCAGCTCTTCTTCCCTGTCCTGAGTGACCACTGGGGGCTGATTTTCACTCACAGCAACTGATTTGTCCCAGCAGAAACTAATTTTGCCACCACCAAGACAGAATAATGTGGAGGTAACTCCACATGGAAAACTTTTTCCAAGGAGAAATTCTCCACTCCATGATCTGCCCTACAGAGCAACTGGACTTGATGGTTGTGACACTTCTTCTCTTCAGAAATAAGCCCAGAAAAAGGGAAAAAAAATCCTTTTCTTTGTGACCTCCTGAATACCTATGGCTTTGGAATACTTTCCAAGCTCCTGATTTCCTTTATCCCAACCTTCCAAGGCAGAGCTCCAAAGCAGATGGGAGCTGAAGATGGGTCAGAGCAGAGCATAAATGAGCTTTGTGTTTTTTAACAGTGTAATTACCCACACTAACAGTTTGGGGTCCTGGATCCTCCATCCCTGAGAGGCTCCAAATCAGGCACAGGTGCCTCCCTGAAAGATTCCGGAGTCAGGGATTTGATGAAGGAATTGCCGGGTGAAGAAATCACCGGGTGAACTTCCAGGGCTGATTGTGCTGCACATCTCACATGTATTTATTCTGATTTTGAGCTCCAAACAACTCCATGCCCAAGTTATGCTTAAAAAAACCCCCAGCCAACAAAAAAGCACCTTCCCATCCCAGGAGCTCTGGCCCGGGAATATCTCAAAGCAGTGGAATTTTGATTCTCCAGAGCCAGCAAAGCAAAAATGTCCACTCAAAACACACCGAAACTATCTCGAGCTCCTGAATTCCCCATGGCAAACCAGGAATTCCCAGCACACCAACCCTCACAGCCAGCGTGCCCAGGAGATTCCCAGCAGGACAAAAAGGGTTGGATTCAATGGGAAGGATTCAATGGATTCAATTAAGGTGAAGGTTGGAAAGGACCTCTCAGATCATCGAGTGCAACCACCAACCCACCGCTAAACCACGTCCTCAGGTGCCACATCCACGTGGTTTCTGAACACTTCCAGGGATGGTGATCCCACCACTTCCCTGGGCAGCCCATTCCCGATGCTTCACATCCCTAAAACCACCAAGAATCCCCCTGCCAAGGTGGTCCCACCTCCAAAAATCACAGCCTGGAAGTATCCACTGGAGGAGACACCATTCCATAGTCTTCAAACCACCAAACACACATCCCTGATCCCAAGCTGACCCCGGTTACAAGCTCAAAAAGCAGGGAATAGACAAGTTATCACTTGGATAAGGATTTATTCCCAGTGCAGTGCAGATGAGCAGGGAAGGAAAAATCTGGTTGCCCACAGGGGGGAAAGTTTGTGCCAGTCCCACCTTCCAGCCCTTATTTTCCTCTCCCATCTGAGGCTCTGGCACTTGAGACATTTAAATTCTCCTGGAATGATGCAGCAGTAACAGCATAATAAGGAATATCAGTGCCTTGGCAGGGAGATGGACTGGATAATTTAGCAGCTCTTCTGGATCTCTGATCCTGCTGAGTTCCAGGGCTGTTATTAAAGGCATTTTTTAAGGGATTTTAATTTACTCCTCTAAATGGATTCCCATCCATTCACTCCCCCCCCCCCAGTGAATGTTGTCAGGGACATTAGGGAGGTGATAAAATAGCTGGAGCTTCCCTGCTGCTTTTAATGTGTTCCATACACAGGGAAAGTCATTAGCTCTTCCCCTTTAATCCACTCTCTCCACAACAGTTTATCACTTCAAAGTGCCAAACACTCTCCCTTTATTAATCCATGGACATTTTTGCAAGGAAAAGGAGGCACAGCCATTCATTGCCAGCATAGTTTGTACCATGAGAGCTCGGCCTTGACATTTCTCCCCCTTCTCCTGCCCAGAATATTCCTACAAGTGGCTCTTCTCCGGGTTTTCCAGGGCTCTCCTGATTAGAGGGAAGCTCCTGGCGAGGTGATAATTTATTTTGTGTGTGGCAAGTGGCAGGTTTTCCCAATCCTTTGTAGTCCTGGCTCTGGAACATCATAGAATCCCAGAATCAGCCAGGTTGGAAGGGACCTCCGAGCTCATCCAGCCCAACCCTTGATCCAACCCCGCCGTGGTTCCCAGCCCATGGCACTGATGCCACATCCAGTCTGTCCTTAAACACCTCCAGGGACGGAGAATCCCCCACTTCCCTGGGCAGCCCATTCCAATGGCTGAGCACTCTCCATGGAAAACATTCCTTCTGATGTCCAACCTGCCCCTGCCCTGGCCCAGCTTGAGGCCGTGCCCTCTTGTCCTACTGCTGGTTCCCTGGAGCAGAGCCCGACCCCCCCCGGCTCCCCCCTCCTGGCAGGGAGTTGCAGAGAGTGAGGAGGTCTCCCCTGAGCCTCCTCCTCTCCAGGCTGAGCCCCCCCAGCTCCCTCAGCCTCTCCTCCCAGCACTTGGGCTCCAGTCCCTTCCCCAGCCTCGCTGCTCTTCTCTGCCCCTGCTCCAGCCCCTCCAGGGCCTTCCTGAGCTCAGGGCCCAGAGCTGGACACAGCACTCCAGGGGTGGCCTCCCCAGCGCCCAGCCCAGGGGCACAAGCCCTGCCCTGCTCCTGCTGCCACACTCTTCCTCAGCCAGCCCAGCAGCCCTTGGCCCTCTTGCCCCCCTGGCCACACTCGGGCTCCTCTTCAGCTCCCTGCCCAGCCCCACTCCCAGCTCCCTTCCTGCCTGGCTGCTCTCCAGCCCCTCTGGCCCAGCCTGCAGCTGCAGGGGCTTCTTGTGGCCAAAGGGCAGGACCCGGCCCTTGGCCTTGGGCAACCTCAGCCCCTTGCAATCAGCCCCTGGATCCATCAGCCTGGCCAGCATCGTTAGCAGCTGCTTCATGAGACAAACTGCACAAACTGCACGTGGGCCACGGAATTAATGATGCTCAGAAACAGCCCATCAGTCCCAGAGCGTTTTAACAAACGTTTGGAGAACAAAACCCATCTGGTTTGTTTTTATGGATACTCCCTGTGCTGGTTTTTGCATTTAAAACACAGTTATCTGTTCAAAATGACCTACTGCAGAGGGGGCAGCCCCGGGAGGGGAAGGCACAGCGACCATGAAAAGAGCAGCTGAGTGAGGAAAAAACAAAAGGATTTGGGAAAAAAAATAGATGGAGAAAAGCTTGGTGGGCTGAGGCCCTGAAGATGATGATGATGTTGTGCCCCTGGATTTGTGCTGTGGACACCAGGGCAAAGACTCTGATGTCTAAATTCACCACACGATGGGCTGAGTTCAGCTGGAACTCAGGCAAATGTAAGAGATCACCACAAAACAAGTGACCCCGTTGCACTTCCCAGTTCCCCAGGATGAGCATTTCCAGTCCTCTGAGCTCCTGGCCAGGAGGACAAACAGTTGTTTGTCCATGAGCCCTCAGCAGTTTAACAACCAGCTGGAAGGAATTCGGGATTTATGGCAGAGCCAAGCCCTGAGCGACGGCAAAACCACCTTTCCAAAACACAGCACAGGCAGTTGTTGCCCTTTCCCCCCAAATCCCATTCTAGGAGGCAAAAAACCCCCACCAAATTTTAATTTTAGGAAGCTCTTGTCATTATGCAAAACTTCCTAAGCTGGAAATTAAGAAAAGAGAATTGTCTCTTGTCCTGCCACCGGAAGCAGAGGGTTAAAAAAATCTCTCATTTCATTAATTCTGATGGTTTTCTTTTTTTTTGCAGTTACTCTGGTGGCATGAGCAGGGTTCAAACTGACCAATTTAATGTTTCTGCACAAACTAGGAAATGAAAACCCCCCCCTTGCCCTGTCCCTCCAGGCCCTTGCAGTGCAAAGGTAAAGCCTGAATTCCACATGTCAAGGGCACCTTTCCTGCATTCCCACCCCAACTTTGCTGCCGTGGGATTTCATCAGGGCTTTCCCAAACACCTGAACATTCATCCAAAAAACCAAATTAAACTCAAAGAAGCAACAGATGAGTCCGTTACACTTCCCAGTTCCCCAGGATGAGCATTTCCACTCCCCTGAGCTCCTGGCAAGGAGGACAAACAACTCCATGAGCCCCTCAGCAGTTTAACAACCACCTGGAGGGAGCTGGGGATTTGTGTCGGAGCCAAGCCCTGAGTGACAGCAAAACCACCTTTCCAAAACACAGCACAGGCAGTTGTTGCCTTTTCCTCCCCAAATCCCACTCTAGCAGGCAAAAAAAAAAACCCCAAAACTGTAATTTTTAGGAAACCCTTGTCATTATGCAGAACTTCCCAATTTGGTCTCTTGTCCTGCCACAGGAAGCAGAGGGTTAAAAAAAATCTCTCATTTCATTAATTCTGATGGTTTGCTTTTTTTGCAGTTACTCTTGTGGCACAAGCAGGGTTCAAACTGACCAATTTAAGGGCAGCTCAGGGTGCCTGTGCACAAATCAGGGAATGAAACCCCCACTGGGTGAGTTCATGATGAGGGATGAGCAGTAACAGCCACCCCTCAACCCCCGGGCAGCGCCGGAACGAGCGGCTCCCGCTCCGCAAATGCATCCATAGATCTTCCCTTCCCGTGTGGAACTGGGACATGGTTTCCTGCCAGCCCCATCTCCCCTTCCCAGGCAGATGGCTCCCTGCAGCCCATCTCCCAGAGGCCTCCCAGGCAGTTCTGGATGGCCGGGAACGAGCCTGTTGTTCCACCCGTTATTTCCCTGCGCTAACGACAGCGGAGTCCTCGTCCTGTGAATAAACCCATTTAGGGAGCAGAGGAAGCCAAACTTGGCACCAGCAGAGCAGGGATAGAGCCATCCACAAAACATTCCTCTATTAACCAAACAGCAGCACTTCCAAACCCAGCGGGGTCACGGCAAAGCCCTGCTGGGAAACAGAAATTAGCTCCGAATGGAGATCATTTGTCTCCTGGATGTTGTCATATCTGTGAGATCTCCCCTGCTCGGAGGAGGGACACTGCCAGCCAGCGATGGGGATGAATTCCAAGCTTTTCTGGAAGGCAGGTGGCACTGGAGATCCCTCCCGTTGTCCCCTTGCCTCTGGCAGAGCGCTTGGAAATGCCAGAGAGAGCGGAGAAGAAATTAATCTCCAACGTCAAGATGCTGCAATTAATGGCAGCAAATTTCACTCAGTTCCTCACAGAAGTAGCTCAGTTACCACCAGGTTACCACTCAGTTACTGCTTGGTTGGAGTTTTGGTTCATTCCTACGTAGGACAAACATTTCCCTTCTCATCCAGAAAAAACAGGGCCAGGAACGACGGGGAACAGGCATCAAACAGTGAAGAAACGGGACCATCATCCCATTTGGAATTTGCACAGGGCAGGAAGCAGCTGGACATTTTGGGATGGCTACTGAGTAAAAAATATGGAATTTTTTTAGAAGAAAAGAGTAATTTTAAACATTAAGTGGTTAAAAGGGGAGATGTTTTACTGCAACACAGGGTCAATCCATATTTATGCATCTCCCACTCCAGCAGCACAAAGCAGGTTGAGGATGTGGCTGCATTCCAAAAGGAATTTCCTCCACTCCCCTCCAGGTGAAGAGACAACCGAACACCCTTGAGAAATTTAATTTGTTTTTGGCCAAACACTTGTCTCAGAGCAGGATCTCTGTTGCACAGAACACCCTGCCTGAAAAAGAGAGGACATTTTCACTCCGTGTCCCACTCACCCACGAGCCACCTCCCTCCCCAACACACCTCCAGCTGGAGGGATTTGTTCACTCAGTCAGTGCTTCCTTGGAGTTTTGGTTTATTCCTACGTAGGACAAACATTTCCCTTCTCATCCAGAAAAAACAGGGCCAGGCACGATTTGATCCCATTGGGAATTTGCACAGGGCAGGAAGCAGCTGGACATTTTGGGATGGCTACTGAGTAAAAAATATGGAATTTTTTTAGAAGAAAAGAGTAATTTTAAACATTAAGTGGTTAAAAGGGGAGATGTTTTACTGCAACACAGGGTCAATCCATATTTATGCATCTCCCACTCCAGCAGCACAAAGCAGGTTGAGGATGTGGCTGCATTCCAAAAGGAATTTCCTCCACTCCCCTCCAGGTGAAGAGACAACTGAATACCCTTGAGAAATTTAATTTGTTTTTGGCCAAACTCTTGTCTCGGAGCAGGATCTCTGTTGCACAGAACACCCTGCCTGAAAAAGGGAGGACATTTTCACTCCGTGTCCCACTCACCCACGAGCCACCTCCCTCCCCAACACACCTCCAGCTGGAGGAATTTGTTCACTCAGTCAGTGCTTCCTTGGAGTTTTGGTTTATTCCTACGTAGGACAAACATTTCCCTTCTCATCCAGAAAAAACAGGGCCAGGCACGATGGGGAACAGGCATCAAACAGTGAAGAAACGGGACCATCATCCTATCTGGGGTTTGCACAGGGCAGGAAGCAGCTGGACATTTTGGGATGGCTACCGAGTAAAAAATAGGGGAATTTTTTGGGGAGAAAAAAGGAATTTTAAACATTAAGTGGTTAAAAGGGGAGATGTGTTACTGCAACACAGGGTCAATCCATATTTATGCATCTCCCACTCCACAGCACAAAGTAGGATGAGGGAATTTTTTTGGGAGCAAGATCAGATGGAAAAGAAAACCAAGCCCAGATCCGGGCCCAAGTTGCACAACAAACCCGCCCTTTGTGCTGCCATGAACTTCCCAACTGGCTGCTTCCCAAATTCCCATCCATCCCTCCGGAGTCCAGGACAAAAAGGGAAAGGGTTCTCTCACAAGCTGGACCTGGAGGTGAGTTTTAAGGAACCCCTTCAAGCAGTTGAATGTACAAAATAAATCAGTGTAGGGATGGGAACCGATGTCCTGCTCCCTCCTGGCCTGATTTTGGGTTGTGTCCTCCTTGTGTATCAACACCAATCCTCAATGTGATCACTTGTTGATCTCCAGTCTCATTATTTTGGGTTTTTTTTTATGATTTTTAATGGATGGAAAATTCTCCTCTGGAGGATGAAGCCTCATGCTACCACAACTCAACTAAAGAAGGCAAGTGAGGAAGAATCCAGAAATAACCTTAAATTACAGTTATAAATATATATTATAATATATAATATTGAAAACAAATAGATAAATAATAAAAATATAATATAAAATATAATATACTCTATTATAACAATATTAATTATATTTTAATAATATAATTTTGAAATATATAATATTATATATTATAATTATATATATAAAGTATTGTATATATTACATATAATTCATATATAATTATAATTTAATTGTAATTTTTATATATCTCATTATAATATATAATATATAATCATATATAATGTATAATATATAATATACAATTTTAATAATTTTAATCATAATGTTATTTTAATATATTATATATATTTTATATATTTAAAATATATAATATATATAAAATATATATAAATATATAATATATTTATTATATATTATATATATTATATATATTATATATAATATATAAAAATATATAATATATATTATATATATTATATATAATATATATAATATATAATAGATTATGTATATATTATATATAATATATATTATAATAATATATAATAATATAATATATAATATTATAATAATATATAATATTATATATTATGTAATATATATGTATATATGTGTATATATAAAAATATATAATATATATTATATATATTATATATTATATACTTTATATATTATATATAACATATTATATATAATATATATAATATATAATATATATAATATATTCTAATATATTATATATATTATATATTATATATAATATATATAATATATTATATATATTATATATAATATATATTATATGTAAAATATATATTTATAATATACATTATGTAATATAAATAATAAAAATATAAAATAAATATATAATATTAATAATACAAGAAAAGCAAAAGAAAAGCCCCAAATCTTTCAAAAAACATGTGGGTTTTTTTTTCCCAGCCCAGGGAACTCGGGGGGAGCTGCTGCTGAGGCTGCTGCTGTTCCTGTCACCAGGGGTGGGATGCAGATGAATGCCCAGATTGTCCTTTCCTCTTCCAAATGAGTGATGCAGCCATTCCATGGAGCTGATGGGACAGATCCCATCTCACTCCCACGGACAGGACCCTCCACCGACTCCGAGGTCAGGCCAGATCGGAGTCGAGGACCCTCAAAAATTCAATGCCCTTCAATCCTCTCCTGTCTTCACCTTTTCCAATAACCAGCAGCTAATTAATTAAATAAATTCCAGTAGAATTGTATCATTGACTATGTTTTCATGTGCTCTGCAAGGTCCCTGAATAGTTTAATTAAAGAGCCCATCCCAGTGGTTGAAATTCCCTGGATCAGCTCCACGATGACCAGAATTGGGGAAACCCCAAAGCTTCACCATGTGAGGGAAAAACTTTCCCCTCCTGCACAGGGAAGTTCATAGAAAGCAAAAAAATAAAGCACAAAAGCAGGTAATTTTTTCAAAAAATCACTCCACAACAGCAGGTAATTGGCAAAAAAAATCACTTTTCTGGCAGCTTTGTGTGCAGGAGCAAAACTGTAATTTTATTGGATTTTATTTTTCAAACTTCCCTGAATATTGTAATTAAAGGGCCCATCCCAGTGGTTGAAATTCCCTGGATCAGACCCACCAGAATGACCAGAATTGGGGAAACCCCAAAGCTTCAGAGTGTGAGGGAAAAACAGGAGCAAAACTGTAATTTTATTTTACAAATTTCTTTGAATATTTTAATTAAAGAGCCCATCCCAGTGGTTGAAATTCCCTGGATCAGCCCCACCATGACCAGAATCTGGGACCCCTCAAAGCTTCACCATGTGAGGGAAAAACTTTCCCCTCCTGCACAGCGAAGTTCACAGAAAGCAAAAAAATAAAGCATAAAAGTAGGAAATTTGCAAAAAAAAATCACTATTCTGGCAGCTTTGTGTGTACAGGAGCAAAACTGTAATTTTATTGGATTTTATTTTTTCAAATTTCCCTGAATATTTTAATTAAAGAGCCCATCCCAATGGTTGAAATTCCCTGGATCAGCTCCACGATGACCAGAATTGGGGAAACCCCAAAGCTTCAGAGTGTGAGGGAAAAACTTTCCCCTCCTGCACAGGGAAGTTCACAGAAAGCAAAAAATCACACCACAAAAGCAGGTAATTTGCAAAAAAATCACTTTTCTGGCAGCTTTGTGTGTGCAGGAGCAAAACTGTAATTTTATTGGATTTTATTTTTTCAAATGGAAAGGGTCTATTTACAGATTAGAAGCAAGAGGGGAAACTTTCCCTTTCCTGTTCTTTCAGATGTTCTTTCAGATGTAAATTAAGGTGCTATGAACCTTCAAATTTATGAGTTTATACACTTTGGGAAGAAACTTCTCCTCTTCCAGGGGAAAACCCACCATATTCCAACTGCAACTCTGCTGGTGAGGTTTGAATTCTCCTGTTGACAAGTCCCTGCCTCCAAAATTCCACTACTCCTCTGCAGCCCTGGCACACACAGATTAAAAAAAAAAATAAAGAGCTTTACACCTTTCTTTTTAACAATAGATTAATGTCCCTTTTGTTCGCCACGATTTTTAAAAGTGCACTTTTAAAATTAAACCTCTGAGAGGGGAGGGAGGCAGAAAAAGCAGCAAGAAAAGGAGGAATAAAAGGCATTTTCGAGCTGGAAGTGCCTCATCCCTCCCCCTCACCACACACAGCGTGTGTGTGTGTGGAGGGAGTAATTATAAAAATGAACTTTGCGTGGAAAAACGAGTTTTATAAGGATTAGTCCTTTGAACAGCTTCAAAAAGAGGATGGATTAGCTCTGACAACTCGATAACGTGGCCATCACTAATTTATAATGGGATGGCTCTTCTCATCCAGCACTTGTGATCAGGAAAAATTCCTAATTTCTAAAATTAGTTTCGAAAACTAGGAATTAAAGAGTTTTTCTTCCTCGACCGAACGGGCCCAGGCTTCAAATAATAAAAATAAGGGAAATAGTGGGAATGGGAAGGAGCCTGGTGAGAACACAGGGAGGTTTTCTGCTCTTGAAGCCATCTATGGCATGGGATGTGAGACTGTGGGATGGATTTGGGATTCATGGAGCAAAACAAGCCAAGGGAAGGGAAAAATATCTGAGTTGTTGTGATAGAGAGACAAAAACTGCAGATGAAAGGTGCAGAGGGTCCAAACCAGCCCGACCAACACCCCAAACTCTACCACTGCTGTGTTGGGAAAAAGCAAGGAATTCGACTTTCCTAGGGAAAAGACAGCTATGGAAGAACTGGGTTTCCCAGAGAAGGTGTGGATGGGTCATTTCTGGAAGTTTTGGTTGCCTCTGGATCCCTGGAAGTGTCCAAGGCCAGGATGGAGCAACCAGGGGTAGTGGGAGGTGTCCCTGCCCATGGCAGGGGGTGGGACAGGATGGGCTTTAAGGTCCCTTCCGACCCAAAACATCCCGTGATTTATGAAAAAAATTCCTGAAGGAATGCTGGGGATGGGATTGATACAAATCTCCTTTAAATGAAGTTTATTGGGCTTTGCCTTTGCAGGCTGTGGATGTTCAGAGCTCCTGGACACCCCAGGCCATCCACCACAGGAACAACCACAGAGTAGGGTTGGGATTAGGGTTTTAAACCAGTTTTAAACGCTGGTTTAAAACTGCAGGAACACCTTGGAAAGAAAAGGAGCTGGAGGGAAAGAGGAAACCTGGGGGAAGTGACACTTCTGTGGTAGCTGGATCTACACTTAATTTTGGGAAAAGCTGCTCTGTCTTCTCATCCCAAGGACCTGCTCTTCTGCCAGGGATGTTTAAGAGGTTGCAAATGAGGAACGTGCAGCTCCAGCTTTAACCAAACAGGAAGGTGACCAGGCTAAGTGGCTTCTGTGGACAGAGAGATAAGAGGGGCTGGGTGTGACACCAGCCCTGTGAGGCAAAATGAGCCCAGTGTCACTGCTGAGGGAGCCTGTTTGAGCTGTCTGGTTGATTAAAAGAATCAGTCAAGGCCTGTGATCGAGGCTGGGGGTACATACATGTGGTTTACTCCCAGTTTCTGGGGGAAAAAAAACAACAGCAAGAAAAAAAAGATAAAAAGAAAATTAACCATGGGGAAGTTTTAGTGATTTTAGTGATCTGTCACTGGAAAGCAGCTGCACAGCCCAGGGTGAGGGTGAACACAGGAAATACCACGACAGCAAAGGCCCCTTCATGGAATCACAGGATAGTTTGGGTTGGAAGGGACCTTAAAGATCATTTAGTTCCACCCCCTGCTGTGGGCAGGAACATTTTCCACTAGCCCAGGTTGCTCCAGTCTCGCCTTGGACACTTCCAGGGATCCAGGGGCAGCCACAGCTTCTCTGGGCAACCTGTGCCAGGGCCCCACCACCCTCACAGACACCTGTTGAGGTAAATAAAAGTTGGTGGGTCCAGGCAGGACCATCATCCGAGACATTCTGCACCCAACTCTCACTGGAAGTGTTCAAGGCCACTTTCTGAGCAACATGATCTAGTGGAAGATGCCCCTGCTCGTTGCAGGGGGTTGGACTAAATGGCCTTTAAGGTCCCTTCCAGCCCAAACTGGTTTATGATTCAATGATTCAGCGCTGAACAAATGAGGGTTACACAGATTTTGGGCAACTCCAACACAAGACTCACCCACCCAAGGAATCACAAAATCACATCATCAGCCGAGTTGGAAAAGCCCTCCGAGATCATCCAGCCCAACCCTTGATCCAACCCCGCCGTGGTTCCCAGCCCATGGCACTGATGCCACATCCAGTCTGTCCTTAAACACCTCCAGGGACGGAGAATCCCCCCCTTCCCTGGGCAGCCCATTCCAATGGCTGAGCACCCTCTCTGCAAAGAAATTCTTCCTGATATCCAACCTAAACCTCCCCTGGCACAGCTTGAGACCGAGCCCTCTTGTCTTGCTGATGGTTGCCTGGGAAAAGAGCCCGACCCCCCCCGGCTCCCCCCTCCTGGCAGGGAGTTGCAGAGAGTGAGGAGGTCTCCCCTGAGCCTCCTCCTCTCCAGGCTGAGCCCCCCCAGCTCCCTCAGCCTCTCCTCCCAGCACTTGGGCTCCAGTCCCTTCCCCAGCCTCGCTGCTCTTCTCTGCCCCTGCTCCAGCCCCTCCAGGGCCTTCCTGAGCTCAGGGCCCAGAGCTGGACACAGCACTCCAGGGGTGGCCTCCCCAGCGCCCAGCCCAGGGGCACAAGCCCTGCCCTGCTCCTGCTGCCACACTCTTCCTCAGCCAGCCCAGCAGCCCTTGGCCCTCTTGCCCCCCTGGCCACACTCGGGCTCCTCTTCAGCTCCCTGCCCAGCCCAACTCCCAGCTCCCTTCCTGCCTGGCTGCTCTCCAGCCCCTCTGGCCCCAGAAGAAACACCCCTGACTGCAGGGATGAAGAGGACAGAGAGACCTCAAACACGGGAGAGTTTCCTTCAGGTCAAACCTGAGCCACATCCGTGGGATGGAAACCTGACTTTGCTTTCCCAGCTCCGAAGAGACAAAAAATAACTGAAAACGTACTGAACGTGCAAGTCACACTTGATTTTTAAACCAAATGGAAGCCCTGCCAGCACAGCTTGGCCTAAAGGCAGGAATTGCTTTTACAGAGCTCCACATCAGCCTCGGCGGAGAATTCACACGCCTGCACGTGGCTGGCACAGGAGCCTTTAAAAGCTCCCACAAAAGGCAGTGACTGCACTAAATGTTCCCCCCCAGAGGAAAAATTATCTAAGGAAATACTGAAAGCAAAAGGGAGATTCAGCCTCTGCGCAGGGAGGTGATTTTGCCTCTCCTTTTAAACCGAAAAAGGAGATTTGGCAAGAAATTCTGCGAGAAGTTGGTGGGTTTGAACCTCTCGACACGTTGGGTGTGCAATGGAAACATAAACAAGAGATAAAAACATCTACAAAGCCCTTGGTTATAGACACCAAAAAAAAAAAAAATAAATTGAAATATGAGGATCAGAACCATGGGTGGTTCCTTAAAATTCTCCTTGAATGGGAAAAACCCAATTGGATCAGCCCTGCCCACTCCTTAATGGATTGTGAGGGCTGGGAGCCAGCCTGGAATGACAACTAATTGGTTTACACTAATTAATAACAACATCCAGTGGCCATCAAAGCATGGAGCCATCACCACTGGGGAGACACTCAGATTCTGGGACCATCCTTCTTCTTAATAAATGCTAATTTGACAGGAAGAAAACATGCCAAAGCTTCCAGGGATGACTCCTTGGAAAGTCACAATCCAGTGATTTCAACTTTATGTGTGGGATACCTGGGAAAATCAGCTCCAGCAAGTCATTATCCTGCAAAACAGCTGCACACTCTGACTTTTGAAGGAGTTTTTTTCATGGATTTTCAGTGGTTGGAGCTTGGCCAGAAAACCCTCACGTGCGTCATCTACACCACACTGAGAAAAGGAAAAACATCACAGGGATGTTTGGGAGGGAAAATCCCACTCAGAGGGGGAAGATTGAAGCAATTTGCATAATTTTGGAGACAGGGCAGTGGAGTTTTAAGGCCAGTATTGGCAGTGACCACCCAGGTGGGAAGATTTATCACCTCGACGTGAACCGTACAAGAACAGGCTGGAAGAGGGTCCTTGTAGCCTCATTTAGGATTGAGTCAAACAATTACAGTCTGGAATTGAATACAGAATAATTCAGAGACAAATTAGTTTTGTGGTTTTTCAGTCACTCTGAAAACTCTGACTTTCTAAGGAGGTTTTTTGATGGATTTTAGGCCATTGGAGCTTGGCCAGAAAACCTTCACGTGCGTCATCTACTCCACACTGAGATAAGGAACAACATGACAGGGATGCTTGAGGGGAAAATCCCACTCAGAGGGGGAAGATTGAAGCAATTTGCATAATTTTGGAGACAGGGCAGTGGAGTTTTAAGGCCAGTGTTGGCAGTGACCACCCAGGTGGGAAGATTTATCACCTCGACATGAACCGTACAAGAATAGGCTGGAAGAGGGTCCTTGTAGCCTAATTTAGGATTGAGTCAAACAATTACAGCCTGGAATTGAATGCAGAATAATTCAGAGACAAATTAGTTTCATGGTTTTTCAGTCACTCTGCAAACAGGTTTACCCAATTTTACATTCAAGGATGGCAGAATGGAAAACGAGCCCAGCAAAATGCAATATTTCCAGAGGGTGATTTTTCTAAAGGATAATCTTTACAGGAACGGGCTGAGGACACGATGGCAGAGGGTGCTACAAAACCTCTTATCTCCAAACTAATTCAGTTCCAAACATGTGCTGATAGTCATCCCCAAGCAGCTTTATCAGCCTGTGCAGCGGGGGCTGATAAATTCTCGAGTCGTGTTCAAATCACAGCGGCGGCTCCGGGCTGGAGGAGCTTCAGAAAGATCCTCAGGATAGCAAAGAGTGGGATGGTTGAACCACAAACCCCTCCAGGAATGCCACAAGGCAGGGAAAAGCAGGGAGAGAAGTGCCAGGTTCACTTACTCCCTGCTCCCCACACTTCCATCCCACCCAGGGGGTGACGAGGCCAAAGATTTCAGGCTCCTTCTGTCGATGCAGAAACAGCCTTTTTATTTCTTGTCTCCATAAAATTAGTGTAGGGAGCTATTTGGGATGATTTGGTGCAAAGAGGCAGCATTTTTTTCTTCTCTTTCACAAAATTACCCTTCTGCAATGTGGGGAACAAGCAGAACTTGCTTGTTGTGACCAAAAATAATTCCAGTTCAAAGCGATCTCCGTCCACCACGAGAAACAAATTCTAGGAACTGGAGGAGAAAATTCCAAGCCATTCTGACTCTTCAACCCCAATGAACTTTAAGGATATATATTGAGATTATAGGATATATTTTCCTGGCTACAAATGAAGCCAGAATCCATATTATTCCATTAAGGATCCCGAACAAATTTCTGAGGTTTACAACTTCCACGGTCCATCCCACACCTGCTGTGCCCAGACAGGCACAGATTTAGTGACTATTAATCCATGAAAAATCCTGGAAACTCCCCAAAATAATAACAGCAAGAACAGTCATTACTATTACTCTATGTAGCCATAAGATACCTGTTTTTTACAGTTATAAACTGGGATAAACCTTAAAAGTGATCAGATAAACCTTGGGAGCTGTGAGCTGCTTCCTTAGAACTCTGCAGGTTTTACCCATGCCTGAAGAGATGATTTTACAGATCAGAGGGAATAATTAAGGATTATAATAATAATAATTAATATTGATATTACTAAATAATAATAATTAAGGGCTAAAAGAGCTTGAAACAAACAACAGCAAGAGTCAGTTCTTTCGTTTCAGTTCCAGGCAACACGTAAAATCCCGAATTCTGGGGTGAGATTCCACACTGTCCTGTTATGCCTGGAGCTGGGATGAGACCTGTGGTTGTTGCTGTTAGCATTGCTCCACACCAGAGCCCAAAAAAGCTGTTTCAAAAGATACTTCTTGTATAAATCCTTGACCCCCAGAGCCAGATCCCTCCCATTCCTCATATCGGAGGGAGCCCCGGAGCTGCCCCGGTGTCACATCAGCCACCAACACCCCGCACTCAGGAGGCAGCAGATCCCACCTCTGCTCCTCCTGGGAGCTGGGAATGTGTGTTTAGTCCCATTACACAGCTCTGTGACTGGCAGGAGTCCCCAGAACTTCTAAGGGAGGAACATGGAAATCTTTCTCCCCAATATCCCACCTATCCCGGGCAGCGGGAAGTGATTTCCCATTGACCTGGCACTTCAGCCCCTTGTCCCCAGTCCCTCTCCAGCTCTCCTGGAGCCCCTTTAGGCCCTGTAAGGGGCTCTCAGGTCTCCCTGCAGCCTTCTCTTCTCCAGGTGAACCCCCCCAGCTCTCCCAGCCTGGTTCCAGAATCATGGAATCCCACGATTGCTTGGGTGGGAAGGGACCTTAAAAACCTCCAGTTCCACCTCTGCCATGGGCAGGGACACCTTCCACTATCCCACGTTGCTCCATCCTGGACTTGGACACTTCCAGGGATCCAGGGGCAGCCACAACTTCTCTGGGAAATCCATTCCAGCCCCTCCCCACCCTCCCAGCCAGCAATTCCTTCCCAATATCCCATCTAACTCTACCCTCTGGCACTGAGAAGCCATTCCCTGTGTCCTGTCCCTCCAGGCCTTGTCCCCAGTCCCTCTCCAGCTCTCCTGGAGCCCCTTTAGGCCCTGCAAGGGGCTCTCAGCTCTCCCTGGAGCCTTCTCTTCTCCAGGGGAACATTCCCAGTTCTCCCAGCCTGGCTCCAGAGTAGAGGAGCTCCAGCCCTGGGAGCAGCTCCAGGGCCTCCTCTGGACTCTCTCCAGCAGCTCCACGTCCCTCCTCACTGGACACAGAGCCAGGTCCTGGCTAGACATGGCCAGTCAGGGATGTGCTGACAGGTCCCTCAGCCCTTACCTGCAGCAGAGGCCTCTGCACCCCCAGGACCTTCATGGTGTCCGCGTTGGCCAAGATCTTGAGCGGGTCCGACGCCTTGGTGACGCCTTCGATCTCCT
The DNA here is from genome assembly GCF_003945595.2 of Pipra filicauda. Classification (NCBI taxonomy): domain Eukaryota; kingdom Metazoa; phylum Chordata; class Aves; order Passeriformes; family Pipridae; genus Pipra; species Pipra filicauda. The sequence continues at coordinate 670,666 of NW_024104696.1, forward strand.
TGTTGATCTCAGCCAGCACCTGGTTGAGGAAGATGTTCTTGATGTACATGGTGAGGAACTCCCTGAGGGGGCACTGCTTGGCTGGGCCAAGCTCCATGGCAAACTCGATCTCCTGGATAAACCTGGAAAAGAGAAGGGGAACAGTGAACGGTGACTAAACCACGGAGGGGCTTTAAACGTGTCAGCGGGGCCTCTGCCACTCCTGCACCTCAAATCCAAGCCCCAGCTGGGAGGGAATGACTGTGGGCTGTGCCAACATGAGGAAAAAAAGTCCACAAGGTGAGACAAAGACTCAACTGCTGGAGGAGAACAGATAAAATGAGGGAAAATCCACATCCCGAGCACAATTTGTGATGATTTGTTCAAAAAACGTTGACTCAGCTGCTGGAGGAGAACAGATAAAACGAGGGAAAATCCACACCCCAGGCACCATTTGTGATTATTTCTTCAAAAAGCATGGACTGCTGTGTTTGACACCTACTGGAATGATGTTTTTCTACAATCAAAACCCCCCCAGAAACAATTTGGGATGCCAGGAATCCCTTGGAAAAGGCAAATTTCCTCCTGGGGTTGGTCACTCCATTCCCACAGGTGGGTTCCTCATCTCTAAACCAAACAACAGAACGTTCCAGCTGGAAATCACATGGGGGAAAAAAAAGCAATGCATATGGATTATCCTGTTCTCAAGCTGCATTATGCATGCCTGTATTATGGTGTATTTTTATCATCCTCCATTGTTTCACCCAAGGATCCCATTCCCGCTCACACAGATGATCCCGGGAATATTTTAACACCAAATGTTTGCCATCTCCCGCAAAAATCTCTCGATTTCTGCGGTGCCATCTGCTTAACACTTCCAGAAATTACCTCTTTAGTTTCTTCAACTGCATCTGAGGCAAAGAAATAATCTTCCTTTTTAAGTTTTACGCATCGAAATAATTAAGGATTGAGCGTTGGGAGCCAGGACGGATCGAGACTCGCTGTCCAAAGTTGTGCCAGGGGAGGTTTAGGTTGGATAGCAGGAAAAATTCCTTCAGTGGAAGGTGAAGTGGTGGAGTCACAGTCCCTGAAGGTGCTAAAAACCACAGGGATGTGGCACCTGGGGACCATTTCCCCAAATATTTCAACGAGATTTCCTTAATTGTCCGTGATTTTCTCCCTCCCCTTCCCACGCTCCAGAGGAGGCAGCTTCCCCTCAGAGCCCTGACTGAGGAGCTCCTGCCAGTTTTCATGGCATGATTTCCTTCAAATCCGAGCCACTTGCTCCCTAAATCCTCTGCCCTTGGTGACTCCAACAGTCTGGAATGACATTTGATTCCAGGGGGGATCCACCTGCAGCTCAGCTGGAAGATGGTTTCTCCAAAGAGACGGGAACACAAAGTTCTGGCAGCTTTATTCCCCGGATTTCACAGACCAAGAATGGGGATTGTCATATATAAATGAAGTATAAATATAAATATGTTCCTCAGTATAAAACAGGGAAGCAGTGGAGTCACCTGGGAAGAGAGCAGAGCCCCCCACCAGCTGATCCCTGGAATCACAGACCTGATGGCACCACGTGGAGTGACAACCACTCATGTCCTTTAGGGAACAGTGTCAAGGTTGATGGGACCATATTAAATTAATTCACCACGTCTCCCAGTGAATTTGTCACCCTTTCTTCCCGAGTTTATTTACACGGTGCTTGTGACACAGAAAACCCACAGAAAAAATGTGAATTTTACCATTCCAGCTGGGGAAGGAGAGGCACAAGGGGTTCGATTTGGAAAGGAGAATCATTCAGTGAAGTGAAGGAAAAGCTTTTAAACGCTTTTTAAAATCCAATACACGCTTAAAAACGGCTAAAACACGCAAAAATAAAAAACTTTCAGAGGGAGAATGAGCAGGCATCAACTCTGAGAGCTCAGAAGTGCTGAACTGCAGCAGCTCCTCGTCCCACAAGAGCCTGAGGGTGCTTCCAAGGGTTTCCTGGACCTCAGACTAAATTGCCTGTGCAAAGATATAGGAAAGGTCAGTGCTAAAAAAAGGTGTCATCGAGACTTTTTGTTTGCACCTGGCACTAATCCCCATTTCAGATCCCTCCTAAAAACTTGTGCCTCAACCTCCAGGAAACTTCTCGATTAAAGTTCTGGTGGTTGATGTGTTCCAAAAAGTCTTAATGCTTTGGCACAGACAAGACAAAACAGTGGTTCACTTAATCCTGGGAAGAATCAACCCCATATCCCTGTTTTCCCTGAACCATAAAGCAAACACAGACTAGGAGAAGGTGCCAGACTGTGGGAGGGGCTTTTGGGAGTGCTCAGAATGACTTGTGATAAAGAACAAAGGGTCAGAAAGCAGATTTGAACTCCATACCAGGGCAAAGGTATTAAGACAGGAGCTGGAGGGCTGGAGGATGTGGATGAGGGACCCCAGGATTGAATGGTCAAGGACAGTTTGATGAAAGGATGATGGGAATGAAAAAACAATTTCTGAAGTCCTTAAGTAATCCAAAGATCTCTGTCAAAGGAAAGGGAAGCAGAGAAAAGGCAAAGGGAAGGGAAGGATGGGTGTCAGAGCGTGTCTTACAGCAGGGAACAGCCCTAGGAGGTCAGGAATTTGATATTCCAATGGTACAAGGACACCATCCCTTGGTGCAGCCTCCAAGGAAAACTGGGATCCCATTTTCCATGATGGTTCAAAGATGACTTAAGGATCATCCAGTGCCACCCCCTGCCATGGGCAGGGACACCTCCCACTAGCCCAGGTTGCTCCAGCCTGGCCTTGGACACTTCCAGGGATCCAGGGGCAGCCACAGTTTCTCTGGGAAATCCATTCCAGCCCCTCCCCACCCTCCCAGCCAGCAATTCCTTCCCAATATCCCATCCATCCCTGCCCTCTGGCACTGGGAAGCCATTCCCTGTGTCCTGTCCCTCCATCCCTTGTCCCCAGTCCCTCTCCAGCTCTCCTGGAGCCCCTTTAGGCCCTGCCAGGGGCTCTCAGCTCTCCCTGGAGCCTTCTCTTCTCCAGGGGAACATTCCCAGCTCTCCCAGCCTGTTTTCAGAACCACCAAATCTGTCACACCCGAAAAATGCACAAATATCCCTTGCAGAGGAAGATTTTGGATCATGGTTGCTGGAGATATCCCTGGAAATCACCTGGAAGCCTCAAAAAGCCTCCAGGAATGGCACCACTCCGAAGGACACCGAGATGTCACATGAGGGAGGAATTCTTGAAAAGAGCAGCCAGGGGGGGAAAAAATATAAAAATATGGAAATCTGCATCTTATCCTGAATTCAGAACCCGCATTTTCCAAAAGGAGGCACCATTTTGAACTTGTTTTCTCCTCCTAGAAAAGCATTGGAGGTGATTTGTGGCTGCAATTAAGCATTCCCCTCAGACTTGCAGGAAAATGAAGTGTCTTTGGTTAAATGACAGTCATTTGGATGAAAAAAGGGGGGAAAAAAACCCCAAACAAGCCCATCGTGGCAGAAAATTTAATTCATTCCAACTCACAACTTAATTGGCTGTGAGGACTGTCTTACCTAGGCTGGAAGTGGGGAATAAAAAGCATAAAACCTAAAAAAAAAAAAAAAAAGAAAGAAAAGAAAAGCTGAATGGATTGATTTAGAAACCTCCAAGTCTTGCTTTCTTCTGTCTCCTCGTTATCAGATGCCTTCTAAAACATCATTAAAAGGCACTGAAGACGTGTCGCTGAAGGTGCAGGACACCAACCACTCCCTCTCCTTAATGATGATGATAATTTTATCTGAAATTCCCTCTTCCAACGAGTGAATGACAGGAAAATAAAATAAAAAAGAATATTCCAAAGCCTTATTAAGGGAACTTTTTTTTCTGATGTTCGGCCCAAATTTACATTTCAGTTTTGTGTGATCCTGAAGGGTTCCCTTCCCTCTGTCTTAGGCATAAAACAGCCAAGTGCCCGGGATGGACCTTTTGGTGAGGAAGGAAATATTAAGGAAGCATCAGAAATCCTTTGAAATGGATCCTGGTTACTGCCAGAATGGAAAAAATTCCCAACTGGTTGCTGGGACTCAAGGAAATCAGGGATAAAATACCTGAGGGTACAGGTTCTGGAAGGGAGAGAGACATGTGGAAGATCCCACATTTTCCATTTCCCATCCAGAAAGCTTTCCCACCTCAACAGTGGGAATTTGGGGAGAGGTTCAACAGAATCAGAGAATCATGGAATGGTTTGGGTTGGGAGGGAAACCAAAGATCATCTGGTTCCAATCTTGACACTTTCCACTCTCCCAGGTTGCTCCAACCCAGCCTTGGACACTTCCAGGGATCCAGGGGCAGCCACAGCTTCTCTGGGAAATCCATTCCAGCCCCTCCCCACCCTCCCAGACAGCAATTCCTTCCCAATGTCCCACCTAACCCTGCCCTCTGGCAGTGGGAAGCCATTCCCTGTGTCCTGTCCCTCCAGGCCTTGTCCCCAGTCCCTCTCCAGCTCTCCTGGAGCCCCTTTAGGCCCTGCCAGGGGCTCTCAGCTCTCCCTGGAGCCTTTTCTTCTCCAGGGGAACATTCCCAGCTCTCCCAGCCTGGCTCCAGAGCAGAGGGGCTCCAGCTCTTGGAGCAGCTCCGGGGCCTCCTCTGGATTTGCTCCAAAGGGAGAACTCTGATTCCAAATTTCCCACCCTCATGACAACGTGGCCAAGCAAAGAGGCTTCTCCACCAACAGTGTGCAACCAAACTGAGTATATTTTGTTATATTCAGTTCAAATAATGACCTAACTGGAATAAAACCCTAATTTCCATCCATTCCACAGCCTGGTCCATCCCAGGACTCCTCTCTCCTCTGTCAAAATGAGACCTAGAGATGCTCCAAAAAGATCCTGACCATTACCCATGTGCTGAATACAAGAAAACACAATTAAAGACATTAAAAAAAATCACTTGCTTGTTACTGAAGAACCATCAAATAGGTACTAAAGTAACAAAACCAACATTATTTTGCACAAAAACTGGACTACAGAGAATTATTTTGGTACCCCAGGATTGATGCTGATAAATGTTGTGGCCAAATCCAAGTCAGTAGAGCTGATGCTCTACAAAGTCAGCCCAAAGGGAGGAAGAAAGGTTTGAGATCATCTCTCTAAGTGACCCAAAATGTGATTAAAATCATAATTATCACCAAAAAAACCCAGTGTAAATGGGTCTGGGAGACTCAATGGACATTTCACTTTTAAATCTTAGCAAAACCAGACCAAAAAAAAAATCATCAAATCTCAGAGAAAAAGTGTTTGTTTTCTGCTATTTTGAAATATTATATAGCCCAGAAAACATGCAGGAAGGCAGCATCTATAGGAAAATGACTGCTGTTAGCAGAAAACCCCAAATTTGGGGCATTTTCCACTCAAATATTAAGATTTTTAAGGAATCGATTCCTGTGTTGCGGCTGCTCAGCCACGAGACTGAGGGAAGAAATGATGTAAAAATCAGTGTTTTATTGTCTCTGAGGTGCTGCAAACACCACAAACCCTCTGAAAAAAAAAATTAAATTACAATTTAGCCGTCAGCTGGTGCTAAAAACGTCCCTCCTTTAATGCTCACCTGTCACCTGAAGGACACGGGACATAAAGGAAGTGTCTCAGGTGCAGTTTCTTCTGGTGTCTCCAGAGGGGAATATTGGCTCATATTTGGACCACGAGACGTAAAGCCAGAATTAATGGAATCTGGGGGTTCATAACATATATAAAAGTGCATCTCACGCCCCGTAGCTCAGATTCCTCCCACGTGATTCCCAAATATCAGCAGGAGATCACCCAACGGAAGCCTCTGGCGTGGTTGGATCTCATGGTCTTCTTCCTCTCATCTCTCGCTCTTCCCAACAGCAAATTTCAGGAATCAGCAGCGTTTCCATCCGCTGCCAAACCCCAGCCCGTAGCCAGGAGGGATTTTTCCAAAGGTGGCAGGTCTGAACAAGGAGCAGCCTGGAATTTTGGGACCCTCTCGGAAAAAAACGAGTTTCGAAAGGACCAGAAGGGCAGAACTTGGGAGTCGCTGCTGTGAAATGAAGGGGGTGAAAGGGGCACCAGGATCACAGTCCCGGGGAAAACACTGGAAAATATATTGTACAGGCCACTGGAATGGGACTAATTAACTTCAGGAATGGGTTTAGGCTGAAAGAGGGTAGATTTAGCTGGGATATTGGGAAAGAATTGCTGGTTGGGAGGGTGGGGAGGCCCTGGCACAGGTTGCCCAGAGAAGCTGTGGCTGCCTCTGGATCCCTGGAAGTGTCCAAGGCCAGGTTGGAGCAACCTGGGATAGTGGAAGGTGTCCCTGGGATTGGCCCTGGATGATTTTAAGGTCCCTTCCAATCCAAACCATCCTGGGATTGGGGTTGGCCTCTCATCCCCTACAATTCAATTGGCTCCACACCTTTGTATTTTAGATCAAACCCCATAAAACTGGAGCTTTGTTCAGACCCTAAAGCCCCTCCACTGCGGGTTTTCACCCCAAAAAACCCTCTCTGTGCATCTGAGCCCATGGAATTAAATCCATCAGCGTGGAAAAGCCTCCTGTGAGCCCGATCTACGCGGAGGCTTTTGAGAGCCGAGTTCCACTTTCATTCTGCTCACCCCCTACAGACTCCAAACTACACTACGAGGCCTCTGAGTTCATTCTGAGAACAAATACAAAGCAGCTTCATTCCCCACATGCCCTGAACCTCCTTTTCATCCTTCAGAGCAGTCACAGGTTCTTCACAACGTGAACCTTGGAAGCAGGAAAACGGTGGGCGAACGGTTTTGTCTCTTCCCAAGTCGTTGAGGACCTTTTTGGGGTCGTTCAGGAACACAGAGACTGAGTTTCCCCGTTGCTGCAACGAGAAATGAACGTTTGCAGAGGTAAGAGATGTTCAAAACCGCAGAAGGGGACGGGATCATTACCAAAAACCCCCAACTGTGAACATCCAGGGGAGAGGAAAACACAAAATGCTGCTCCTCCAGCGGCTGGGGAGAGCAGAGCTGTGATGTGCAGCCCAGTAGGCTTCACCTGCAGCCTCAAACACTGTTTTGCTGAGCTACCACTTCATCCTCTGGCACTGAAAAGAAAACACATTGATGATTTTATGTGCCTTAATTTACACAGAACTGAGCAAACACGGCTCCTCTTCCAGCCACCTCTTTGCTCTTCCGAAGCCGCGCCACCGAATCCCTCCTCTCCCCATCCCTAAAACCTTTAAGTTTCTAGCCCAAAATTAGACCAAGGTCAAGCCAAGCCTATCAGCTGCCTCAAAGTGCCAAGATTGCCTCGTGATGATGATAATAACCCAAAATGACCGGCGACCTAAATTACCCTCTGTGGATCCATCCGCAATTTAAATCCAATCCTACCGGAAATAAAAGCACCGACCACAGCCAATCAATCCCTGTCTCTGGAGAAGTTCTGAGATATTTTATGTGAACCCAGGGCACATGGAACACTTCAAGGCACGTTCTGCCCACGGGATGAAGCCAAACTTGTAGGATCCCACCACTTATTCTGCCCCCAGGTTGCTGCAAAAGCTCCGTTTCCCACCACGCTACAACATTTCTCTCCTATTTTGCAAGGTATCATTTAAGGCAGAAAACACACCCAGCCTCGCTCAAAAAACATTATAACTTTAAAACTTTTAACCAATGTACTTTTAAAGCATTGAAATTCTAAGTGAATCCCTGCCCATTGCATGGAAAATTCGGGGGGGTTCCATTAAATGCCTGTAAAACACTCAGGCATCGACAACGATGTTAAAAGAACCATCATGTAAAGTCATCCTGTTACACAAATAGGAAGCTCACCAACTTCAGCTGGTCCTATTATTAAATCCCATTTTCCTTTAATGTCCTATTACACTCAGTTTGTTGACCAGCACTGCAATGTAATGATACCCCCCACGACTTCACATTTGCTCCTGAGCACAACAGCTTCGTAAAAAAATGGGCTTATTATTCATATGATTTTTTTTTTAAATCTTCCTGCTCCAACCCCCCCAGCTCTCAGCCTGGCCCCCGTAAAAAGCAACATATGCCAACAATAAATCTTTCAAATGGCTCTGTGCTAACAGAGTGGCTGCAGTGACAGCTTTACAAATGGGCCCCAGCTTTATGCAAACGGGGTTTTATTAGATTGCATTCTAATGATTCGTAATAGGAAGGCAAGGATGGCTTTGGAGGAACAACTCGGAGCAGCCAGTGGTTTCCAAGCCCCGGGATTTGGGGTGTGAGCTGACGACAGGCGCTCTCAGGTTAGCTTGGCTGCACCTCTGTGCTCCTCCCAGTCAGGCAGCAAACAGCCTAACCCCGGCTCTGTGTCTGTCAGTCCAATTATTCCCGTTTGCTGTGTGCTGACACTCCAGGAAATAAGTGGGCAGGTGGTACAATCCTTCATTATCATCCCACGGACTCGGTAGTCTCTGGAGTGCAGAGGGGGAACACACTGGGGCAAGGAAAAAGCCCAAAGAAAAAGCCCCAAACTAAGAATATGTAACTCCATCCGTCTGGGGATGGCCTGGATACCAGGGATTGGTGGAGCCACTGCCTCCAGGAGCACGCAGGACCACGTTCAGGTGTCCTGCTGGGGACACCCAACTCGGGCACCTCAAGCCTGTGGCACCAGCACTGAAGGGATTCCGGCTGTTCCTCTCTGCAGCAGTTGGATTTTCTGTCACCCAACGTGGAGAAAAGGGCAGGAGGACCAGCTGAACCACTGGTTTTAGGATGGCAACATTCCACAGACCTGTGTCCCTGAAGGATTTGGGAAGCAGAGTTCCATGGACAGCCCTGCTCTCTCCACAGGCCCAGACCACTTGCATTTAGCAGCAGGAAATCAGACACTTTAGGAATCTGTGACAGAGCTTAAAGCCCCTCTATGCAAGTCAACACCAGGTCCATCCTGTAACCCTTCCTTCCCCATTTTGGTCCTGTACCCAAAGCTGTCGAAGATATGACCCTGAAAAACACTGGATGGAGTAGAAGAACATGGATCCCAAATCCTTTTCATCCACCTTATTGCCCGACTTGAGAACCTGGATGGGACAATCAGAATCCCTGAGGCTGGAAAACACCTCAAAGATCAAGTCCAATTGTTCCCCCAGCCCTGCCAAGGCCACCACTGATCATGTCCCCAAGTGCCACATCCACAGGGATCTGAAATCCCTCCAGGGATGGCGATTCCACCCCTGCCCTGGGCAGCTGTGCCAGGGCTGGACAGCCCTTTCTAGGAAGGAATTTTCCCAATATCCAACCTGACCCTCCCCTGGCACAGCTTGAGGCCGTGTCCTCTCCTCCTGTCCCTTGTTCCCTTGGAGCAGAGCCTGACCCCTCCCTAGGTCCCCCCTCCTGGCAGGGACTTGCAGAGCCAGAAGGTCCCCCCTGATCCCTCTTTTCTCCAGGCTGAGCCCCCCCAGCTCCCTCAGGAATTCTCCAGCCCCTTCCCAGCTCCCTTCCCTTCCCTGCACACGCTCCAGCCCCTCCAAGTCTCTCCTGTCTGAGGGGCCCAGAACCACCCCCAGCATTCCAGAGGGAACCTCCCCAACTCCCAGCACAGGGGGATCTCAAATTATGGATTACAAATCAAGCCAGGTGACCTTAAGCTACACTTATTAGTCCCAATCTAATCACATTCATTAGAAAATGGGCAGAAAAGCTGAGTTTAATTGGGGCTCGCTAATATTGGTATTTAGAAAGGCAAGAAACAGTGATCAAAGAACCAGGCTCTGGTCATTAATTAGCTCACACCTTGGCTACAGAGCCAGAGCTGCACAAAAAGAAACAATGGGAAGTTTCCCACCTGCCCTTGGAGATATTTCCAGCAGGGAAATACCCCCAGGATTTCAGGAGCCACCACTGTTTCTGGGAAGGGTTTGAGGGAAGGCTCAGCGGGCCGGTTTTACAAGGAGGGATGTTTGCAGAGTGTGTTTGGGGGAAACAGGAACAGCCTCCAGAGTCAACAGAGATGAAAAGCAGGTTGTCTGAGCTGCCTGGGATCATCCACCTCATTTGGCATCCAGGGGCTGGGCCAGGCTAATGAGGAAAAGGGATTTGCAACAACCCCGTGCTCCTGGAGGCAGCAAATCTGGACAAATTGGATGCTGTGCCTCCATGAAGGATCTCATTCCTCTTCTCAAAAGAGTGAGGTCATTTTATTAGAAGGCTTCAACAGTTTCCCACACCAGGAGTTACATTCTTCCAAACCAAACTCATTTAACTCATTCCCTGAGTAGTTCCATTTGTGTCTGACTTTCTTTTTTTTTTTTCCCCCAACCCCTGCTCTTCAGGCCTGAAACAAGGAATTCCTGACAGCTGATGCTTTTTGTCCACAGAGTGATCCTTCCAAACCACACTGAATTCATTAGTTTAAAATAAAGAGAGTGAAGCTGCTGTAAAACCCAGCCCAAACATCCAAGGGCTGCATTTCCCGCCCCTGGCAAAAGTCATTTTGATGTTCACGTGCGTGTCAGGTTTATTATCCCATAATTGCATTGCACAGATGATCTGGGGTCCATTAGGAGCAGCCCTATAAACATGAAATCGTATCAAAGGTAGAAATTGTATAAAATGGGGCTGGAAGACCAGACTCTGAGTCCTCATTACAGAGCATCACATCAAAGGACCGTGTTTTAGCGTGAGGGAAAATGATCTTCACACACAGGCACAGGACAGCCCTGACTGCACCACACTGACCACAGACACTCCTTAACAACTCCTTAACAAGCTCACAATCCAGGCTGGAAGAGGCCAGGAAGACATTCCTGAGGTTGTAGGGCCTTTCCATCCCACAGAGTTGGGCACAAAGTGCCTGGTGCTGCTCATGGTGACTCTGCCCCTTGTTCTCCCCCTGCCACGAATCAGTGCTTGGAAAACAACAGGTTACATCATTTTCCACGGCCTGTGGTCATGGAGGCTGTGCTTCCCTGTGAGGTCTCCTGGGATTCTACTGCAGAGTCATCATGGAATGGTTTGAGTGGGAAGAGACCTTAAAAATCATCCAGTTCCACGCCCTGGAAGGGGGAAGGAAGGGACACCTTCCACTAGCCCAGGTTGCTCCAACCTGGCCTTGGACACTTCCAGGGATCCAGGGGCAGCCACAGCTTCTCTGGGAAATCCATTTCAGCCCCTCCCCACCCTCCCAGACAGCAATTCCTTCCCAATATCCCACCTAACCCTGCCCTCTGGCACTGGGAAGCCATTCCCTGTGTCCTGTCCCTCCAGGCCTTGTCCCAAGTCCCTCTCCAACTCTCCTGGAGCCCCTTCAGGCCCTGCAAGGGGGTCTCAGGTGGTTGTTATGTATTGAAAGAGGAACCTCCTCTAAACCATGTCTGTAATTACATCAAGGATGGGGGAACTCCACACGAAATCACACTAATTAAGGCTCTGTGACAGATGGGCTGATTTAACAGGCTTTCATCCCTGGTGATCCCACCCTGCCCTGCCAGCCAGCACCACTCCTGCTGAAATGGGATGGCAGCTCCTCTTCCCAGCTCCCTGTTCGCTGATGGGCTGTGCTGTCACACTCCAAACCTTCCTGTTTTCCGAAGGGACACACCCCAAGGAAGCCCGTTGGCCTGATTAACTCATAACTGTCCATCAAACCCCGGCAAGGAGTTCTTCCTAATCCAGTCACAATCCCACAAACACAAGGGCAGAGCCTTTCTGGAGGGATGGCAAACCCCAGACATTTTTTGGCTTCCCAGGATGATTCTCACAGCAACAAATGTGGGTGTTTTTCCAACCTGGATTCTCCCTGCATATAAAGCCTCGTGTTCGTGTTTCTGTTCCTCCAGGGCATGACACACCTCAGAGCTTGGAAAGCTGGAATAAATCCTGAGAACCACGAAGATATTCAGCAGCAACCTCAGAAAACATGAGTATTTTTTTTCTGACATAAAACCCCCTCCTCTGTGGCCACCGGCACTGTAAATTGTGCTCGGGTTCCTCACATTCTCTTCTTCCAACTCCCAATTCCTTTTCATTACCTAAAATAGGAAAAAATATGTGTACAGTGCAGCTTCATGGATATGACGGATGCTGCAGCAGTTTTATTTTGGATTTTTGCCATAAATTTTTATTGTCCTGCATTGCAAAACCTGCACCAGGAATCAGGCTCCTAAATGCTTGTCCTAACTCAGCCAGACTCCATGAATCATTTTTCAGGCCTCAGCTTTTCATCTCTGTCCTCTAACTAACAGTGCCTGAATGCTGGGAATAATTTATTTCTACGCCAGATTTGTTATTATGCTCCTTTTTTTTTTTTCTTTCTTGTAAAGAAATACATTTTTAGAATATATTGATTTTAGTGTTCGAGGCTGGATAGGGCTTGGAGCAACCTGGGCTAGTGGAAGGTGTCTCTGCCTATGGCAGGGCGTTGGAATGAGATGATCTTTAAGGTCCCTTCCAGCCCAAAGCATTCCATGATTTTATGAATGGCACGGAATACCAGCTGCCCCTTCATCACCTGCTGGTTCTCCACTTGCTTTTCAGAATAGATTTCTATTAAAGTGGAGTATTTATGAATTTTACACTCTATTTTGGTTGAACACTCAGGAAGCCTTAAGAAAAAAAATACAGCTATAAAAGACCTTGCAAATCACTCTTTAAAATCCCAGTTCAGACACTGTTGGTGTGGTCTGACCAGTCAGACTTTGGGCATAAAAGTCTGGAGAGTCTTCTCCTGTTTTCTTGTTCAAGCATTTGAAAAGTGCAAACATGAATAAGAGAATAAAGTGGTAAAAGGACAATGGGTGATTTGTACTTCTATTTTTATGTGCCTTTTTTTCAGCCATCAATGATCCAGCCCATGCCACGTTTGAAAAATCAAATGCATTTTTTTGCAGTCGTGGGTCTCGCAAATTAATCCTTCTGAAGAGCTGCTTTCCTTCCCCTCCGGGGGCAAACAGTTCTGTCCCAAATTATTCAAGTTCAGATAACTCTGCAGAGCCCTCCTGCCTTCCAGCACATCAACACTCCCCCAGCTTGGGGGCACCTGGAATGTGCTGATGGTTCCCTCCATCCCCTCATCTAAATCCTCAATAAAGACATTAAACAGGACTGGGCCCAGCACTGATCCCTGGGGACACCCCTGGGGACGGATCCCAGCTGGAAGCAGCTCCATCCCCACCACTCTCTGGGCCCTCAGCCAGTTCCTCACCCAGCCCAGAGTGCCCCTGGCCAAGCCTTTTCCAGGAGCATCCCATGGGAGACGGTGTCCAAGGCTTTGCTGAAGTCCAGGCAGACACATCCACACCTTCCCCTCACCCACCAGGCGGGTCAGCTGGTCACAAAAGGAGCTCAGGTTGGTCAGACAGGACCTGCCCTTCCTAAACCCTGGGTGCTGGCTGGCTCTGATCCCTTGTCCACCCTGTAGGTGCTGTGGGACTGCACTCAGGATGATCTGCTCCAGAACCTTGCCAGGCACTGAGGTCAGGCTGACAGGCCTGGAGTTTCCCGGGTCCTCCTCCCCGCCCTTTTAGCGGATCAGCGTGACATTCCCCAACTTCCAATCATCTGGGACCTCCCCAGTGAGCCAGGGCTGTTGGTAGATGATGGAGACTCCTTTAGGCTCAGAGGACACAGGAAAGGGTCCAGAAGTCCTCCAGATGTTGCCAGTGGAGTTGGGAAGGGGCTGAAACTTTGTGCTTTGCGGCTGAGCCATCACAGAGTGTCCTGGGAGGATCTGCTGGAGTGGAACTGGATGATTTTTAAGGGTCCCTTCCTTTTAATGGGATGTTTTCCCTTCTGACTTTTCCAGAGGACGAATTTAAGCCTCTGTGATGTCATCGAATTAGAGAATTTAGGGTTGCTCAGACAGAAGGCAAGTGGGAAGAGGAATCCAAGCTCAGTTCTCCTTGGATTTTTCCCCTTTAACATCAGCAAGCAGCACCCAGCCCCTGTGAAATAATACCTTAAGATTAGTCTCTTCTCAGTTCTCTCTTTATATATATATATATTTTCACACCCAGACACTTATCAATAAAATCATAATTGCACTGATAGCAAGAGCAGCAAAAGTGCAACAGCAGATGGGCCTGTGGAAAACGTTAAATAAACCCAAGATTCTGCCAATTCTAGGAATCCACTGATTTATAAATATTTTTTTTTCACATCACAAATGCACATTATTTGAGATAGGCTCTGCCTAAGCAGCTAAAGATCAGCTTATCTTTAACAGCAGTGCAGTTTTCAGGGAGAGTATTAAAGAGAAAACGGTGGAGATATTCATGGAATGTGATGTTGGACCCCTGAGAAGGGGAATGAGGAGATAAAATACAAAATACAGGATATATAAAGCAAGAGAACAGTGCTGGGAGAAGCAAATTCCAAAAGTGCTTAACAGTATTTAGCAGAACTAGATAAAATTTGAGGACACGCAGAGCTGATAAAAAAAAATAACCGCAAAAATTTAAGATCCAGGTAAGGAAATCAGTCTAAACTGTGAATTCCAGACCCCTGGAGGACTTCTCAGCTTCCTAAAGGAAAAAAAAAACCCTGGATTTGGTCAGAGGTTTTAATTAAAGCAACAGAAAAGAAAACCTTCTCTGTTTCTTTAACCACTTAAATCATCCCTACCTCAGGATCCCAGTATGGAATATGGAAAGCTAATGGATTTATATCAACAGAAGATGAACTCAGCATTAAAAATGGACTGACAACTTGATCTCAAATCCAAAAATATCCTCCTCGCTCCCTGGATGCACTAAATTTGTGTCTGAACAAAGCAAGAAAAGTTAATTAAAAAATAATAATAACGTTCCTCGTATTTTATCCCTCCTGTTCCTCTCTCCTTTCACCTCCTTTTCCCATCACCTTAAAGAAGTGAGGATCCCAAAATGGAGCTGATGAGAAAGAAGGATGGTTGAAGTCATGGAAGAAAAGGCACCCTCAGGAAAAAATAAAGATGCTTCCTTCCAGTGTTCCACCCTCTGAACAAGAAGCGGTCACACGAATAATTCTTCTTTCCTGAAAAACTTAAACCCAACTTCTCAGCACTTGGTGCTGTGGGAGGGATGGGTTTGGAAGTGGCTGGAGCAGATGAGGGGATGCCAAAATACCTCAATTAGAATTAAATATTGTAATTAGATGAGAGGACAAAGTTTTCAAGCTCAGGCAACTCAGGGTGCAAAATATTCTTAAAGGCTTTTTGCCTCTTAACACTCAAAACCAGCCCAGGGAATTATTGCTCCCACTTTAGGGCATCAAGTTCTCACAGTGACTCCTCACACAAAGTGTCCAGGAGGAACCCTGGATATTCAACCCCCTGGAAATTCATGGAAATTCCAGAAGGGGTGAAACTGGGTCAGAGGAGATGAGGAAGAGAAGATGAAGAAAGGGTCTTTTTGGGAGCTCTGACTCAAATTTGGGAGGTGTATCAGGGCGGGGCTGTGGGAGGGATTGTTTTGGAAGTGGGTGGAGCAGATGAGGTGATGCCAAAATATCTCAATTAGAATTAAATATTGTAATTAGACGAGAGGAGAAAGTTGTCAAGCTCAGGTAACTCAGTGTGCAAAATATTCTTAAAGGCTTTTTGCCTCTTAACGCTCAAAACCAGCCCAGGGAATTATTGCTCCCACTTTAAGGCATCAGTATCCCCAATCCAAACCACACAGAGCACTGCAGGAGTCACAGTCCGGTGGGAAAGGCTCTGTTAAGTGTCAAACCACCACCTCAGACATTCCCAGCTAATTCCGATTTCAATTAGGGCCGGGAGGGGGGAGGGAGCTCCTCTGTCCTTCCCTTTCCCGGCCGTGTATTAGGACTGACAGCCCACGATTGCTGCAGACAGCCCCCAATTAACTGTCATTAGAAAACACGTGTCAGAGCCCGGGGCCTGCGCTGGATCTGCCGTCTAATTTAGCTCCAGAATATTAAAAATCCCCACGAATGAATTTTGTTGTCTTACCAAACATCCCTTACTCCGCCTCCATCTCCTAAACCCTCCTCTTCGGCGCTCAGGATTTGGAATAAACGATGGAATTCAACCATTTCTTCCCCCTTGCTGCAGGCAGCCTCAAGGAGAAGGATTAGAGCCCAAACAGGACACGAAAGCAGGAGCTGTCTGCACAACCACGAGGTGACTGATGAAACAATTATATCTAACCAGCCACGACAACTCGTGTGGAGTTTAGTCCTGCTGCAGAGCCTGCACAGTCAGACCTTATTTCTCGCTTATTTGTATTAATTAGAGCCAGCACCAATTAACCCAGCTCTGTTTCTGCGAGCGTTACATGTGTGGGGGAGCACAGTGGAGGAGCTGGAGGGAAAGCTCTCCATGGAATTCCAGGTGACATCCACCCCTTTGCTGGACAAAGTCACCCAAAATAAGATAAGTGTCGTGGAGACTGGTGTGAATTTAGGAGGGTAAAAGGGAAGGGACACAGTTAATTCTTTACTCACAAGGTGAGGAGGCCCTGGCACAGGTTGCCCAGAGAAGCTGTGGCTGCCCCTGGATCCCTAGAAGTGTCAAAAGCCAGGTTGGATGCAGCTTGGAGCAACCTGGGATAGTGGAAAGTATCCCTGCCCTCAGCAGGGGGTGGAATTGGATGATCTTTGTGGTCCTTTCCAACCCAAACCATTCCATGATTCTGTGATGTCGTGTTCAGCAGTTCATTCCACTGGTGTAGACACTTGTGATCCCTGTGAGAAGCTCTGACCTGGTTCCCACCTGCTCTGGAATTCATAGAATCATAGAAACATAAAATCATAGAATCCCAGGATCAGCTGGGTTGGAAGGGACCTCCGAGATCATCCAGTCCAACCCTTGATCCAACCCCGCCGTGGTTCCCAGCCCATGGCACTGATGCCACATCCAGTCTGTCCTTAAACACCTCCAGGGATGGAGAATCCCCCCCTTCCCTGGGCAGCCCATTCCAATGGCTGATCATTCTCTCTGTGAAGAATTTCTTCCTGATACCCAACCTAAACCTCCCCTGGCAGAGCTTAAGACAGAGCCCTCTTGTCTTACTGATCCCTGCCTGGGAGCAGAGCCCGACCCTCCCCGGCTCCCCCCTCCTGGCAGGGAGTTGCAGAGAGTGAGGAGGTCTCCCCTGAGCCTCCTCCTCTCCAGGCTGAGCCCCCCCAGCTCCCTCAGCCTCTCCTCCCAGCACTTGGGCTCCAGTCCCTTCCCCAGCCTCGCTGCTCTTCTCTGCCCCTGCTCCAGCCCCTCCAGGGCCTTCCTGAGCTCAGGGCCCAGAGCTGGACACAGCACTCCAGGGGTGGCCTCCCCAGCGCCCAGCCCAGGGGCACAAGCCCTGCCCTGCTCCTGCTGCCACACTCTTCCTCAGCCCGCCCAGCAGCCCTTGGCCCTCTTGCCCCCCTGGCCACACTCGGGCTCCTCTTCAGCTCCCTGCCCAGCCCAACTCCCAGCTCCCTTCCTGCCTGGCTGCTCTCCAGCCCCTCTGGCCCAGCCTGCAGCTGCAGGGGCTTCTTGTGGCCAAAGGGCAGGACCCGGCCTTTGGCCTTGGGGAACCTCCTCCCCTTGGAATCAGCCCCTGGATCCAGCCTGGCCAGGGCCCTCTGCAGAGCCCTCCTGCCTTCCAGCACACCAACCTCTGATGCTGCTCTTGGGGAACTGAGTTCATATCCCTGAGATGCTCCTCATGTGGGAAGGCAAAGGAACTGCCTTATGATTGGAAATGATTCCTGAAATTCCCGCTCAGAGGCATTTCCAGCAGTTCTCATTAATATTATTTATTCTTCCACTTCTCTACATTTTCTCCTGTGATTCTTCAATTTCCTTTTTGTTTTTTGGCATTTTTTTCCCTGTGATTTTTCAATTACAATATCTACCAGTGTACTTGTGCCCTTCATTCTCTGTGGAGGAGTAAATCACTCACTGCTGTAAAAAGCTTGTTTCCCAGTCCATTATTAACAAGAAAGAGGCATTTTGGAAAAAAAAACTATATTACTGCTCAGCAAAGCATTTAAGGACATGGCATGGAAACACTTCGCAATTCTTGCAGGTTTTACCACTCTGTTCCCAAGGTGTCTCAGTGACAGAGGAGAATTCAAATGAAAGATTAAAATGCTACGATTAGATGTGAGCCAAGTTCTCAACTTTTGTCTTCTTAAATAAAATCTTCCTGTTGATTTTGTGGCAAAGTCAAAACTAACTACAAATGGTGGAGATTGAAGGAGGATGGATATTCCTGTGCAAACTCCAGGGGTGTTTGCATTCCCTGCCCATTTCATCCCAGGGATTACAAAGACATCTCCCTGCTCATGAATATTCTGCTCCCCCACCCATAAAAGTTCTCATTCGGGGCACTTTCCCCCTTGCAAAATGCAAAGAAACCTTCCTGCCCCTTCCTGGGATGAGGACAAATCCTCTCCATCTCCCTCCATAATCCTGCTCATGTTTATATTTCCCTTCAGGAGAATTACCTCCTCCATCTGCTGCTGACTCTTCCTTCCCGCCTTCCTGAGATTCCCAACTCAAACACACCCACTGTGGTTCCTCCATCCCCAAATACCAGATTTTGCAGTTTGGATCAGCAGCTCAAATAAGCGACAACCTGCAGAAGTCAAAGCTGCAAAGGCAGAGCAGAGAATTCCCCAGACAGAGAGGGGGATGATCCATATGGACGTGGGTGTTTGTACCCACACAAACCCTCCTCGTGTTGTGCAGCATCAATTCCTCTCAGGGACAATACTTGGGTTATTAATTCCCTCCTGGAACATGATTTAAGATATTTATGTTATCACTTCCCTTGCTATTTTAGGGATTAAACAGCAATTCACCCACCAAAATCAGAGCTGATGGGCACAGAATTAAACCCCCGACAGGTCTCTGGTGGTGCAATAGGTTTGCAGCACTCTGCATTTTTAAAAAGTAATTAAGAGCTTGGTAAAAGGTCAGAAGTTCCACTGGGTTACATTTTTTCTGCCATGAGAAAGCGGCTTCCTTCCAAAACCTGCAGACAAATGGACTTTTTCTTCGTCAAAGAAAAAGGTCTCGCTGGGTGATAAATAACAGACCTGTCCAGTTTTGTAATCCAGTCAGAAAAAATATCCATCCTCGTGCTGAGGCACAAATTCAAACCAGCTCCTTCTTTCTTTGCTTAACCACCAATTAAAAATACAATACATCAGGGTAAGTTTTAGTTCATCCAAATTGAATTTCATTCCCACTGAAAAATGTAACCTCTCATTTGACGAAAACAGAGCAACTATTCTTTCAGAAAGAGCCCCCAGAATCAGTAATTTAGTTCAACTGGAAAGTGTGCAGGCTCCTCAGCAAAGAATTACACTGCTGATTGTGTTAAGCAAATAATAATTAACACGAGTACATACAGCTCTAATTAGCGAGGAATTTAATGAAACAAATATGCCAACATAACAAAATGTAGAACAAAGCAATTTTGCTCCGTCTTGGCAACGTGGGCTTTGCTTTGTGGATGTTTTTTACACAGTGATTATATGAAGCGATTTTGGGTCCAGGAGCAGCAAACCAGGCTCTGAAACACCCCCAGTGAAAGACAGAGACCCCCCAAAAGCACAGCAGGAATGATTTCACTGGCTGTGGAATTCCCTGAGTCGTTCCATCACTCTATTTTTTATCACGTGGGAAAAACAAGACACAAAAACTTTTTGACAGTCCCGGCTTTCAGGATTATATAAAGGAAAATTCCTGTTTCCCTAAATTATTGAAATATAAAAGCCAGATTTGTCATCACTAACCTTTTATCTCATTCTGGGAGATGCCAAGTGATATCAAGGAAGGGCTGAGGTTCATCCAGTTCAGCCACAGGAGGCTGCCTAAGATCATGGCCAGTTGGGTTTTGGGAATCTTCAAGGATGGAGACTCCACAACCTCTCTGGACAACCTGCTCCAGGTGTTTGACACCCTCACAGGAAAGAAGTGTTTCCTTATGTTCACAGAATCCCAGGATGGGTCAGGTTGGGAGGGACCACAGTGGGTCACTGCTCCAGCCTCAGGGTCATCCCAGAGTACTTGGCACAGGATTGTGTCCACATGGCTCTGGAATATCCCTAGGGAGGGAGACTCCAACCCCCCTCTGGGAAATTGGTTCCAGTGCTGGGTCACTGCACAGGGAAGATGTTCTTCCTCATGTTCAGGTGGAACTTCCTTACGTGGAAGTGGAATGTCCTCCTCTTCCATCCCTCATCCCTCCAGGCCTGCACACGCAAAGTCCATGCGTGGAGAACTTGGATTTTCCCAGCGTTTTCCTTCTGCCAGTCAAACAAGCCTGAAAAAGGATTCTACAAACCTTCTTCCAAGGTACTCTTAGAGCTTCACCAAAAAGGGTCTCCAACCACCCCAAAATCCCTCGACAGTTCCCTCACAAAGACAAGCCATGATTAATTAACTGGAAGTGGTTTATTCCGGAAAAAAACCCAACCCTTTTCAAAACCCACCTCTAATTCCTCTGGCTTATTTTTCCATGAACTCCTGGATTTCTCTGGATGATTCTTCCACAAATCCCTGGAGTCAAGACGAGGTTTGTCTTTAGACCAAGGCTTGGAAGTACCTACAACTGCCCAACTTCCAGCTCACCTGCTCTCCCCAAATCCAGGGTTTTCAGCACAACCATCACTGTGTTTGAGAAGAGTGAGATGATGCTTCAAAATATATCAGCATAATTCCCCCAAAAAAGTTGTCTTCGCTGCGGAATGAACTCCAGGGAATTCAGAATCCCTGGTAGGTCACCAAGAGCCTGAAGGAAAACACCTCCCACCCCAAAAACTCAGTAAGATTTGGATGGACATCGGCACAGATCCTCCACAAAGGAGAACAAACCCCTTGGGCAATAAAATCCCATTTTCTGCAACAGTTTCATCCTCAGTTTTTTACTGGGTGGTTCACAGCTTGTTGTGATTTGCTCCTAAATAATTTATAAACCGTAGGAATGAGGATTTTTGCCTCGTTTTTATCTCTGCTTAAGTATTTCCAGCCACATTACAGAGACTTATTATCAGTAAAAAGAGAGGAAAAAGAAGATGAGGAAACTTTGCTTCCAAAATTGATCAGCACACTCCCCAAAAAAGCTGGAATTCCAGTGAATTCATCATCCCTGGTAGGTCACCAAGAAGGAAAACACCTTCCACCCCAAAACACTCACTAATATGTGGGTGGACATCAACACAAATCCTCCACGAGGCAGAACAAATCCCTTGGATAGTAAAATCCCATTTTCTCCATCAGTTTTTTTACTGGGTGGTTCACAGCTTGTTTTGCTCCTAATAATTTACTGGCTCCTCAATACTTTATACCTCATAGAAATGAGGATTTTTACCTTGTTTTTGCCTCTGCTGGAGTATTTCCAGCCACAATACACACATTTTTCAATCAGTCCAAAAGAGAGGAAAAAGCAGATGAGGAAACTGTGTTTTGCAAAGCTCTTTCTGACCAAGAATATGCAACACCCAGACTGCACCAGGTAATATATTTTATATATATTTTATAGTTTATATATTTTATAGTCTGTTCCTAAAGCCACAGAGCAGTGTCATGATCCAGCCTAATTAAATCAGTTAATCTGTGTAACTTTGCAACGCTTGGACTTTTTCCAGGAGGGCTCCTTGGAGCATTTTTTCTTCCCTCTCTGTCTCTTCCTAAATTTCTGAGGTAAACAACAACAACAACAACAACAACAAAAATGCTGATTTCTTTCCTGGTGCTCCACAACCAGTTGAAGCCCCAGAGGGTTTTTTTTTTCCTTGATGTTAAACTCCCTGCTTATCAACCCTGTTCTCAGCCTGAAGCTCAGCACCACTGTTCTGCACTTTGTTATTCCTTAATTTGATATTTGTACTGTTGTAGGGCCTGCAGGCTTTTGAATGACACTGATCTAGTGCTGGGCTTTTCTCTCTCCTTTTCTTTTTTTATTTCATTTCTGTCTGGGTCTTAATTCATCACCAGAAAACCACATCGACGCTAAATAATTTTATCTTGAGGTGTTCAAACCCAGTAATGATGAATATTTGGAGGTGTTTTTCAGCTTTAATGTTCTGTGATTCTCATTCCCGGGATCACAGATTGGAAAGGTTGGAAAGGACCTTTTAATCTACCCCTTTTGCCATGGGCAGGGACATCTTCCACCAGATCAGGTTGCCCAGAGCCCCATCCAACCCCACAGGATGAAGGGGAAGCTCAAAGGAACTTGGTCTTAAAGAAATGAGATAAAACCTCCTAAAGAAACGAGACAAATACAAATAAAAATAAATAAAACAAAATACAGAGAATTTATATGATGCCTGGAGACCTTCTCGGTAGCAGGAATAGGTTTGATCACACAAACCCAAGTGCAGCTGTTTTATGGGGAATCTTCTCCAATTAAACAGCAGGAGAAACAGGATATAAAACTCCTTTATCTCTTCTCATCTCCACCAAACGTGATCCCAGAAAGCCCAAGTGGGCTATTGAGCATCAACACCAGGCCAGGATTCCAACCTGATGGAAAGAAAACCTTTGGAAGATGTTTTCCTTCCCCCCCCACCCTGTAAAAAAAGCCAAAGCGGAGCTTCAGATTATTCCACAGGTTTAATTCCAACTCAATCACTCCTCAAAATCAAACACTGTGGCCCGGGCACAGCTTCAGATGGGCCTTAATTTCAATTTTCCTGACTTTGTTGGAAAATAGGGACACATTCCCCAATGCTGGGGGGAAAACTGCACATTTTTTAGGGCAACCTGTGTGCAGAGGGGTGTCTTCACCCGGTTCCTGACCTGGAATTGTCCTCTCCAGTTCCTGGTTGGAGTTTGGAGCTTGCACAGATCCAACCCCCTCTGTTCCAGCCTCCCTCTTCCCAACAGAAGCCCGCTCAATCTTTTTATTTAACTCTGCTCCTGCACCTTCCACCAGCTTCTCCTTCGCACCTTTCCGGCAGATGAACACCCAGGATCAGCCACAGTTATCCCAGGGAAAGTTCCAGACGAGTCCAGTCATTAATAATTCATTAATTCCCTAATGAAAACCCTTCCCAGACCCCATTCCCAGCTGTACCCCCCTGGTACCTCATCCCACACGTGCCTTCCTCCCGCTCCGTGGTTTCCACCCGGCGAACCCTCAGCCACAACACCCCCCTTTCCCTCCCATTTTCCTGCCCTCAAAGGAATTCCACCTCAAGGAATTCGGAGCCGCGTCAAAAGAGCAATAAAAAAAGGTTATTACGTCCAGTGGAATAAAATCTTTTCCTTGGAAACCATCTAATTCCAGAGGCAGGATCCACCGCCTTCCCTGCAAGGCACAATATACCAGGAGGAAAACCAAGCTAAGGAGGGATGTTCCCTCTTGCTTATCCCGGGAAAAGTCTCCCGTAGGCAAATTTAATGCACAAAGGATTTCTGGGAATGCTTCCAGCCTTCTGTTTTGAACGTTGTAAGCAAATTGATGATCACAGAGCGGGATAAAAGGCTTTTTCTCTGGATAAAGAAGGGTTTCTGGAGTGATGGGATATGTGGGATAAGAGGAAATGCAGTGAGATAGGATTTGGGTAAAACCTTCAGGAATTATAAACTGGTTTTTTTTGTTCATCTTGCATAGGAGTTTGGAAGGGCAGAAGGGAGAGACATTAGGAGTAAATGCTGCAGTGGTATTATATATATATATATAAAAAATATAAAAATATAAATTAATTCTATATAAAAATTAGATATACTATACATCATTGTTTATATATAATATAAATAATATATAATGTGCAATTACACTATTTAATATGTAATATATATTATATATCATTATATGTGAATTAATTGCATAATTGTATAAATATATAAAAATACATAATATATTTTATGTACTATATATATTTATATTATATATTTATATATATAAAATATATACTATAAATATTATATAAAAATATAACATAATATATAAATATATATAAATATATAAATATTACATATATTTTATATATAAGATATTTATATATAAAATATTTTATATAAAACATATATATCCTGTATATTCATATATAAATATATATATTATATATTTTTATATATAAAAGGTATATTTATTTTTATATATATAAATAAATATAATATATTATTTTATATATAAATATATATAATATATTATTATATATAAAAATAAATGTGTATTTATATATACCATATGTATATTTATTTATATATATATAAAATAAAATGTATATTTATATATTTATTTATATATATATATATAAAAATAAATATATATAAATATAAATAAATATATATAAAAATATATATATAAAATACATAAATCCCTTAACTTTGTGGTACCTCACTATCAGTAGTCTTGCTGAACAAGGTCTGCCCAGGATTTCCTAAGGACATGGGATTTTATACAGGGACAGAAGGCAGCTCTTTTTTATGGCCTTTTTATGGGAAGCAGGGCCTGGTGGACACCAAGGTGTCCGTGACCAGCAGTGTGTCCTGGGGGCCAAGAGGCCAACGGGATGCCAAGATCCAGGAGGCCAAGAGATCCAGGAGGTCAAGAGATCCAGGAGGTCAAGAGATCCAGGAGGCCAAGAGATCCAGGAGGCCAAGAGATCCAGGAGGTCAAGAGATCCAGGAGGCCAAGAGATCCAGGAGGCCAAGAGATCCAGGAGGCCAAGAGATCCAGGAGGAAGAGCGTTGCCAGGGTCGGGGGGGGATCCTGCCCCTCTGCTCACATCTGGAGTGTTGGGGCCAGGTCTGGGCTCCTCAGGACACGGGAGATGTGGAGTTTGGGAAGCTGGAGCAGATGATCCGCTGTGGGCCCTTCACCAGTGACCTGTCCTTGGATTCTGGGAAAAACGGGATGTGTGGGAGCCTCTGCCTCCAGGCAGGACAAGGGGGAACCCGCTGAGGGCTGAGGGGGCTGTTCCATCAGCAGGGAAAGTGGTTTGTAAATCACTCCTTTGTCGGGAACTGCAGGGATGGGACGAGGACTGAGGGGCACAAACTGAAAGAGGGGGAATTTAGGTCGGATATAAAGAAGAAATTCTTCCCTGGGAGGGTGGGGAGGCCCTGGCACAGGTTGCCCAGAGAAGCTGTGGCCGCCCCTGGATCCCTGGAAGTGTCCAAGGCCAGGCTGGACAGGGCTTGGAGCAACCTGGGATAGTGGGAGGTGACCCTGCCCATGGGAGGGGGTGGAATGAGATGATTTTTAAGGTCCCTCCCAACCCAAACCATTCTGGAATTTTATGATTTCCAGGATTTTTAAGCTGAATTTCCACGTTTCTGCTCTGCATTCCCCCTCCACCCCTGATGGAGAATTTAGGGGCATATATTTTGCCCCAAATATTTTTGGGTATTTCTGGGGTATTTTTGGGGCGGATTTTTGGTACTTTTGGCATGTTTTGGGGGGTATCTTTGGGGTGATTTTGATGGGTGTTTTTAAAGTATTTTCAAGGTATTTTGGTGGTACTTTTGGGATGATTTTTGGGGTATTTTAGGGTGATTTTGGGGACAGGGTTTGGAGCAACCTGGGATAGTGGAAGGTGTCCCTGGCTGTGGCAGGGAGTGGAACAGGATGGTCCTTTCCATCCCAAAGCATTCCATGACTCCTTTGCCTCCCTGGGTGACAAAGGTGTGCAGAGGGGAGAAGTTCACTTGGTAAATACCTTCTCAAATCCCAGGCTTTGCTGTTTTCCAACTCCAGGAAAGGCCTTTGCTTTGTGCAAATTTGCAAAACTGTTCTAATGGAAATTTATAGCCTTGATTTGTTTGGCTCCCCCGGAGCTGGAAAGGTAAACAGGACAAGGGAACAACACGAACTCCTTCCCACATCAAAGGGGAATCACTGGAGAGGAGCTTGAAAGGGCTTCATCCCCGTCCTCCCTAATGCAAAGAGCACAACAAAGCTGAGCTTCAGCCTGGCCACTAAATGAAGAGGGAAATGGCAGGACGTTGAGGGGGCTTTGAAGCCTCATTTGCATCAAATAGCCACTCCAGAGGGAGGGAAACTGCTGGAAAGCTCTAATAAAGACAAAGCACCTCCATTAGCATTGCCCTGTTTGGAAGTGAATCCCCCACTGCCCCCCTTCCCCCTCGGGGTCCTGCTCACGGACCTGGCTGGGTGGGCACAAAAAAGGTTCCTTTTGGGAGAAATCAAACTGAGATTTGCACCGAAGAAACTCTTGTGGCTGAGGAAAACAGCAGGGACAGAGTTTCCCATGCCTGGAAGAGTTAATCCATCCCTGGAAGTGTTCAAGGCCAGGCTGGACGGGGCTTGGAGTAACCTGGGATAGTGGAGGGTGCTGGGGTTGGAATGAGATGACCTTAAATGTCCCTTCCAGTCCCAACCCATTCCGTGGTTCCATGAAATGCCTTTTGCTCCTCCAGACATCCACAAAGCCAAACATCACAGCAGGAAAGTTTAACCCCAGGTTAAACAGCCCAGAACCAAGCTCAGACCACATTTATTCAGCAGCAAGTGCCTTCCCATCAAACACCTTAATCTCCTGGTTTCTCCAAATCAAGATTAATTCCTGGTGGGAACTGGCACGGATGAAGTCTCAGGCAGAAAAGCACAAGGAATTCCTGATTTCTGCCTTGAAGGTCTTTAACAACGGCTCAGAATGCAACTTTATTTCCCAGAAACTTCTCTTTCTTGGCACAAAAGCCTTTTTCTTCAATTCTCAAAACTGGTCTTGGTGCCAACACTGGGACATGAGTGACTTTTAGAGAGAACAACCTTTAACCTCAGGCCTTATGGTCAAAGATGATCCTGAAGGGAAGTGGGAGAAACTTTTGGGATCCCAAGATCAGTGGCCAAAATGCTGAAAAAATACTGACCCAATATTTCTTTGGAGACCAACAACAGCCAAGTATTTGTTAACTTTTGCACCAGAATATATATACATAAAATTAAATTATCAGGAGAGGGAGAAGGGACCATCTTTTTCCCTTCATTAAAAAGCATCTACACCTGATTATTAAGGTTTCCAGATTCCAGATTCGACTGACAGTGAGTAGGGCCACCAGGTCACCACCATATGGCAGCACAGCAGGAACAGGACGTGGGAAAAGGGAGATTTTAAAAAGCTGCCTCCGATCTTGAGAAACGACAAAAAGCTTCCGCAGGTTTTTGGAAAAAAAAGGGAAAAAATAAATTAAATTTTAGATTTTAGATTTCCCCACCATCAGCACCCAGAGCCAAGCTCTGACAGCTCTCTGGGAGGGGAGGGGGAGGGTTTGCAGGTCCTGGTGCTTTCACAGCTGGGTCTACCAGGATTCCTCAGCTTCCGACTGAATTCCAGCACTTCCCACGTGAAAAGAAGAAATTTTGGAGATGGAGGTAAAAGAAAGTGTGACAGATTCAGCTATTAAAAAAAAACCAACAAAAATCCAAACAACAAACCACCCCTTCTCCCTTTTTAGTGGCTGTGGGAAGATCTCTGGTGGGTAGAATGGGCCAAACCAGAGTTGTGTGGGACTCGTTCCGGATCCTCTGGATGCAGGAAGAATACAGGCTCCACTTCCATGGCTTTGGAATGATGGAGAAAAGGAAAAAAAGGGGCTCTGCATCTCTTTGGAATTAACTCAGCCTGCTCCTCT
The DNA here is from genome assembly GCF_003945595.2 of Pipra filicauda. Classification (NCBI taxonomy): domain Eukaryota; kingdom Metazoa; phylum Chordata; class Aves; order Passeriformes; family Pipridae; genus Pipra; species Pipra filicauda. Next base: position 698,137 of record NW_024104696.1, read on the forward strand.
CCAGCAGATGTTGCTCTTATAGCTTGTTTGGAAAATGAGATTCAAGGACATGAGTCCAGAGGAGGCCCCGGAGCTGCTCCCAGGGCTGGATTCCCTCTGCTCTGGAGCCAGGCTGGGAGAGCTGGGAATGTTCCCTTGGAGAAGAGAAGGCTCCAGGGAGAGCTGAGAGCCCCTTGCAGGGCCTGAAGGGGCTCCAGGAGAGCTGGAGAGGGCAAGGCATGGAGGGATGGGACACAGGGAATGGCTTCCCAGTGCCAGAGGGCAGGGACAGATGGGATATTGGGAAGGAATTGCTGGTTGGGAGGGTGGGGAGGGGTTGGCCCAGGTTGTCCAGAGAAGCTGTGGCTGCCCCTGGATCCCTGGAAGTGTCCAAGGGCAGGTTGGAGCAACCTGGGCTAGTGGAAGGTGTCCCTGTCCATGGCAGGGGTGGAACTGGATGATCTTTAAGGTCCCTTCCACCCTAAACCATTCTGGGATGTTTTTACTCCTCGAATTATGAGTTCAACATGAACATGTCATGGTCTTCCACCCTCCCAGACTGCTCCTCCCCATGTTCTTTCTCCAAGTGATGCAGGATCCAGCCCTTACAAAAGGCAGAGTGACTTTTTCCACAGGCAGAGAGTGACTGAGGACAAGGAGGGATCTCTATAAACTGCCAGAGGGCAGAGTTAGATGGGATATTGGGAAGGAATTCCTGGTTGGGAGAGTGGGAAGGCCTTGGCCCAGGTTGCCCAGAGAAGCTGTGGCTCCCCCATCCAACCCTCAGCTGCACTTGAGGTTTTGACATCTATCACAGGCCACCCCAATTCTTGTCTGATCCCAGTCCTGCTCTCCACTCCCTCAGAAAAACCGCTGCTGACAAGTGAGGAAGATCCCATTCCTTGCCCATCCCGTGGATTCCAGCCTGGTTGAGCGAAGGGAGTGACCAGCAGGGACAGAAGATGCCAAGGCACATTTTGAATGGAGAGATGGTTCATCCAGCACCAAAACACGTGGGTTTATGTCAAAAAACCCTGCTGTGGACAAGCCATAAACTTCCTCTCCACTTGTGGATCATGACTGTAGGAAATTCATGGCTGTGATAAAGCCAAGGAGGAACGAGCAACACATCCCTCAAAACTTCGCCTTCCTCCACCTGGTTCATCTCCCCAGACACCTCCCGAGACCTCCCGGGTCCCTGCCAGGGAATGGGAGGTCGCAGGGCACGGAAATCAGGACAAACAGGTAGCAGGGAGAATGGCACAGCTGCTGCTTGGCACCATCCAAAAATCAACACTATTCTTCCCCTGCCTCCCTGCGAAGCCCCTTCACGCGCTGAAACAAAAAGCTCTAATTTGAGCTTTGCTGGATTTTGACACGTCCTCAGCTGAGCAAGATCCCCCTCCTTCAATCACACACCACTTTCTTGAGGAAAGGGGGGAAGCTGATGTAATTAGAAAAACCTCTGCTGACAAGTGAGGAAGATCCCATTCCTTGCCCATCCCATGGATTCCAGCCTGGTTGAGCGAAGGGAGTGACCAGCAGGGACAGAAGATGCCAAGGCACATTTTGAATGGAGAGATGGTTCATCCAGCACTGAAACACGTGGGTTTATGTCAAAAAACCCTGCTGTGGACAAGCCAAAAACTCCTCTCCACTTGTGGATCTCAGAATGTGACTGTAGGAAATCCATGGCCGTGACAAGGCCGAGGAGGAACGAGCAACACATCCCTCAAAACTTTGCCTTCCTCCACCTGGTTCATCTCCCCAGACACCTCCCGAGACCTCCTGGGTCCCTGCCAGGGAATGGGAGGTCGCAGGGCACGGAAATCAGGACAAACAGGTAGCAGGGAGAATGGCACAGCTGCTGCTTGGCACCACCCAAAAAATCAACACTATTCTTCCCCTGCCTCCCTGCGAAGCCCCTTCACGCGCTGAAACAAAAAGCTCTAATTTGAGCTTTGTTGGATTTTGACACGTCCTCGGCCGAGCAAGATCCCCCCTCCTTCAATCACCCACCAGTTTCTTGAGGAAAGGGGGGAAGCTGAAGTAATTATTGCCAAAATCATAAGCGGCAGCTTCAGCCTCGTTACGGCGAGTCCTTTGTAATTTTGCTTTTTTTATCGATCGCCTCCCGTGAATACACGAAGTATTGACTGAGCCCTCAGCCTGGTGCTGCTGCAGAGATAAGAACAGCAGGCAGAGAGGAAAAACAAAACGCAATTAAGTGACCCAATATCCTGTTGAACACTCGTGGGTAAAAAAACAACAACAAAAAAAAACCAAAAAAAAGGAAAAAGGAAAGGAAGGAAAGGAAAGCTTGGAAGGAAATACAGACAAGTGTGTCTTCCAGAGTGTGCCACAGATCAGCTTGGGAGCAACATCCTTGTCCAGTGGAGATGAGGGTTTTATCTCCTACATTGCCAATGTGGTTGTGCTAAAAGCTGTCTATTAAATAATGTCTTTTAAATAATGTCTGTTAAAAAATGTCTGTCTGCAACAGGATCAGTCAGAGTTATTAAAGACAGGGCATAGGATGGGATGGGATGGGATGGGATGGGATGGGATGGGATGGGTTGCCAGCACTTAGAACTTTTCACTAAATTCAGCTTTAAGTAATAAAGCTTCAAACCCAAACTCATTTATAAGATAAAGAAAATTCTTCCAAGCAGAATTTCCCCCCTCTGTTTCACTAAATATTGACCTGCTCCTTCTGGTTATAAAACCAAGCTAAAATTAAATGTAACTCTTTGTTTCTTTCTTTCTTTTTAAGTGAAACCTGAGAGGGGAAGTGGACAGGCGGAAAAAAACCCCAAATCCTCAGCACTTCTACCCAACTCAACAGAAAGAATTCGTGGTAAAATGGAGCCCTGTGGTTGTGTCACAACTCACTGCAAAACACCATAAATTGTGTTGTGGGAGAAAACACAAAACTTCCTGGTAAGCAAATCTACAGGGAAGAATGTACTGACAGTGGAATTCGGGCACTGCTCACACACTGCTCCTGCTCAAGGGTTCTGTTAGTTAAAACAGGGAATTTTCGTGGAATGAATCATGGAATGGTTTGAGTTGGAAGAGAACGTAAAGATCACGTTGTTCCCACCCCCTGCCATGGGCAGGGACACCTTCCACTAGCCCAGGTTGCTCCAACCCGGCCTTGGACACTTCCAGGGATCCAGGGGCAGCCACAGCTTCTCTGGGAAATCCTTTCCAGTCCCTCCCCACCCTCCCAGTCAGCAATTCCTTCCCAATATCCCACCCATCCCTGCCCTCTGGCACTGGGAAGCCATTCCCTGTGTCCTGTCCCTCCAGGCCTTGTCCCCAGTCCCTCTCCAGCTCTCCTGGAGCCCCTTTAGGCCCTGCCAGGGGCTCTCAGCTCTCCCTGGAGCCTTCTCTTCTCCAGGGGAACATTCCCAGCTCTCCCAGCCTGGCTCCAGAGCAGAGGGGATCCAGCCCTGGGAGCATCTCTGTGGCCTCCTCTGGACTCTCTCCAGCAGCTCCACGTCCTTCAGGAATGTTGTTCCCAGGGCTGGATGCAGCTCTGGAGGTGGGGCCTCACCAGAGTGGGGCAGAGGGGGGGGATGGCAACACACGCATTCATAAATACCTTAATTAATAATTACCATCAATGTCATCACTAAAATAACCCTCGGCTTGAAGCTGCTGCTGGAGAAGAAAGTAACCTTCGACTTTGAGAAAGATTAAAAGCAGAGCAATCTGCAAGGGAACGATGATTGACAGAGGGAGAGGGAAAGAGCAACACTTAAATAATACAAGGAAAACCTGTAATTGAGCCTGACACAAACTCCTTTCTATTGCTCTGCCACCCCGATGTAGCCAATCAATGCCCCGAGTCTCCATGGCAAAGCCATTATTTAAACAAAGCTGCCTTTGCCTTAAAGAGGTGCCAATTTGGGCCAATTTAGGGCTGTGATATTATGCACCATTTAGCTGTTGTGATGTGCTCAGAGATCCGACATCGATCTGGAAAATCAAAAGGCAACAACATTTTGATGGTTCATAGATCCCCACCCCCCCCTTTCTTTCTGACTCCAGAATCCCGAAATGGGTTGAATAGCCCAGCAACCACCTCCTCTGCTCATCACTCCGGGTTCATTATCAGCGAAAGCCGAATTGGAGAGAGGCTTCTTAAAAGGCAGGGCAGCAAAAAGAACAGATAACTACTTAAATACACCTTTTAACGACGGTGCTTTCTCCCTTTTGAAACAAGCATCTCTTTCCCCCCCCCCCAAAAACACATTCAACTGCTGCCTCCAAACACAGCAGCAAAGCTGGGAAATGAGAGAAGAGCCATTCCTTGAGCTGGTGGATGGGATGGTGCTTAAAACACACCACAGGGAGTTGGGGAAACTTTGGTTCAGCACCGGGGCTCCTCCTGGAATTAAAGGTCGGAGGTTGCTCCAGCTGTTTGTCAGCTCGAGGCTGGCAGAGGGCAGAGCAGGTCACAAGGATTGGAACAGGCACTGGGAAAAGCACTGGAAAAGGCTGCCCAGGGAACTGGTGGAATCACCACGCCTGGAAGTGTTCAGGAAACGTGTGGATGTGGCACTCGAGGACGTGCTTTAGTGGGGATGGTTGATGGTTTGACTCAATAATCCTGGAGGTCTCTTCCAGCCTTGACAGTTCAATCCCTTAATTTTCCCAGGTGTTCATTCCCCACCTGCAAAGTGGGAATAATTATCCTTCTGTTCTCTCATCCCTTCTTTGCCCACTTTAGTGCAATCACAGCCTCTTTTAACTTGTCTGTGCCCCGCTGGGTCCCTCAGCTGAGGCTGAAGGACCAATTCATCACCACAACCCACATAAAATCCAGAGGTACTGCACCACTTGGATAATCCAAAATGGTTTCTTCACCTCTGGCTTTTGTAGTTCCCCAATCACAGAAAACACTGAATTAGCCCCATTTAACAGCTGCTGCTGTGCCCCCCACCACTGCTCAAACCGGCTCAACACCACAGTGACTGCGCAACGAGGAGACAAATATTCCAACAGAGCTCTCAAAACCTAAAACCCCCCGACTCCAATGAAAATATTCACTTTTTATTGACTCACAGTGGAATTTCAGCACAGCAGTTCCGAGGGAGAGGGAGATGAATCTTCTCCACCAACTCGGCCTGACTCTAAATGCCTTCGGAAAGCTCGTCCTGGCAAAGTGAAATCCATCCCTCCTCTGCCCCTTTGTTTTCAGAGATTACAATCAAGAAGTCCTGGGGGTTTATTGCTCTGTGAATCAGCACTTGGTAAAACAAGCAAAACACCACAGGTAGCTCGGAAACGACTCTAATCCAGCAGGGATTTGGGAGTTTACAGTTGTAAAGCACCGAAGGAGACGTTCCAAAGCTAAAAGTTGGTTGTTGTTTTTTTTTTTTGAGGACGTTTATCTCTTCCTGTTTCCAAGTGTCAGTGCTGGCTTGTGGCAAATTATCACATGAAACAGACAAAACTGGGCTTTTTGCTGGTGGGATGCAACTAGAAGCAGGTCTCCCTGTGCTGGTTGTAGCACAGAACAGACACTCAAGAGCAGGTACAGGAGATAAAAAACCAATAACTCCAGAGGAGGTAGATCTTTGCTGCTCCTGCCAGCCCTGTGTGATGTTTGTAGTGCTCAAAGCTGGATGAAAACTATTTAATAAAGTTTTTCTGGCACTGTTCCCTTAGCAAAGGGGTCTCCCTGAGACTGGCAGGAATCTGCTGCTACAGAGTAATAAAGAGAAATCATTCCAATCCCTCCACATCCTCCTTCCCACTGCTCCCTTTGCACACCAGGGAGTTTCCAACAGGCACAGACACCTCCCACTATCCCAGGTTGCTCCAACCTGGCCTTGGACACTTCCAGGGATCCAGGGGCAGCCACAGCTTCTCTGGGAAATCCATTCCAGCCCCTCCCCACCCTCCCAGACAGCAATTCCTTCCCAATATCCCATCTAACCCTCTGACAGTGGGAAGCCATTCCCTGTGTCCTGTCCCTCCATGTCTTGTCCCCAGTCCCTCTCCAGCTCTCCTGGAGCCCCTTTAGGCCCTGCCAGGGGCTCTCAGCTCTCCCTGGAACCTTCTCTTCTCCAGGGGAACATTCCCAGTTCTCCCAGCCTGGCTCCAGAGCAGAGGGGCTCCAGCCCTGGGAGTAGCTCTGGGACCTCCAGCAGCTCCACATCCTCCTGCTGTTGTTCCCAGGGCTGGAGCAGCTCTGCAGGGGGGTCTCCCCTGAGGGGGCAGAGGGGCAGAATCCCCCCCTGCCCTGCTGCCCCCGCTGTGGGATCCACCCAGGGCACAGGGGGTTCTGGGATGGGGCATCTCCAGATTCCCTCATGGATCATTCCGAGGCCATGATGCCTCTTTTGATCACCCAAGTGCTTTAAGTACAGTTCAGTCCCCTCCTTCCCTTCCAAACCAAGCTCTGACCCACTAAAATTCAAATCCTTCCCATCAGAACAAGAGGGGGACTCTTTGAGACATGTCAGCAGTTGAGGTGAAGAAGCAAAACTCCATCTGCTTTTTAGGAAAGACACTTAATGAACCATCTCACATCTTTCACAAAGAATCCCAACCCAAAACATCAAGCTCTGTCATCTAAAAATAAGAAAATGTTCTTGAGTGTTCAGGGCAATCCCTGTCACCATCTGAGAACTGCAGACCATCTCCCTGAATCTGCAGCTGCCTCGGGCTCAGGACAACCCAGGAGAGGCCCAGCCCAGGCACTGCCTGGTCACTTCTGACTTTTGGGTGATTTATCACTGCCTTGGCTATCGTTTTTCACCCCAAAAATGCGGGATCTGGGATTGCACCACTCGCCGAGCGGAGCCGCTCGCTTAACGAGACAGATGGATTTTTTATTGACTTAATCAAGGGGCAGTAACAACTCAATAGCTCATTTCTCCAGAGCTGGCTGGAACCAACTCCGGGGGCACGAGGAGGAGATGTAAAACACAGTCTATAAATTATGAGTTTATTAAAGAAATGCCAATGGAAACCGCTCCGGGATCGAGCGGCCGCGTTCCGCGAGGCTTCCACGGCAAGTGGGCAAAACATTGAGAACAAACGAGGCAAGAGATCTCCAGGTCATTTATCAGTGGAAACTCCACGATTTTTCTCCTTCAGCTGGCAGGATTATTCCATTCCACTGTGTTTGATGGGACAGGAAACAAAAGGTTATCACAGTTTTTGTTGCTCTTGTTCAGCTTTGCTTTGTCACGGTCTTTTTCTGCTTCCCTAAATCAGCTGAGAGGGCTCTGGAAGGAGCAGCTTTGGCTCAGGTTTGCCAAATTTGGGCCCTAATTAATGGGATTATTCCTCTGAGACCTATAGACAGCTCTTGGGGTGTCCTGTGCAGAGCCAGGAGTTGGACTCGATGATCCTTGTGGGTCCCTTCAGAGCCAGGATATTCTATGTTTCTACACAAAGAAAGGCTCAGGGGTTCCTGGATGAGTTAAAATCCTGGGAGAGAGTCTCAAAAACCACATTATTGAGGTGCAAAAACACACGAGGAGAGACAGTGAGGGAAAGAGGATAAAGCAACTATGTCCAAATTGCACAAATTGCTAAATATTAACAAGCACTGAGAGCAAAACAGCTTCTCTGAGATAACTTAATGCTCCATTCAGAGCTGAGAACGTTAAACCAGAACCAAAGAGGCATTATATTGATTTGTACAGCGAACCACAGGAATATGAAATAAATGAGGAAAAAAGAAAACCAAAAAAAAAAAAAAAAAAAAAAAGAACAAAAACACACCCAGAATAAAGGAGAAACGTTTCTAAACAATTTCATATATTCCCCTCAGGGCTCCACAGAGATCAAGGCAGAAGGAACTTCTGTTCCAGGAGGGAATGATCTGTTCTTAGTTTCCAGACAAATACAAGCAAGAATGATTTCTTTTTTTTTTTTTTTTAAACTAATAGATGAAATTTTGAAGCAGAAGCGAAGCCTGAAGAGGACTGCACACGTTAACTCGGATATTTACTGCTTCTAATGGGCCAAATTAGCTGCTGGTGATTAAGACTCAGAGGTGGAAGGATAATGAATGGGCTCTTAACAGACCAAGCTTTTAATCTCCAGGCCCCTGGACTGGATCCAAACCCAAGGGAAGTGAAAGCATTAGCAGCTGAAAGGAGCTGTGATGTGGCCACTGAGCTATTTTTAGCCCATTTTAGGCTAAAATCTGGCCCTGCATTCCTGGAATACCCGGGGGAATTGTGTCACCACCGATTCTGCTCCACTGACACACATTTCTGCTTTTCTGAAGGCAGGCAGAGCTTGTGCCTGATGGGCAGAGCAGAGGCAACTGAAAAAAAAAATCCCATTTCTTCGCCTCTTGCCTGTTCCTGCTGCCCTTGGAGCAACGTCCTGCCTCGGGGACCCTGGACATCATCCCAGGGAAAGCAGGCAAAACAGCTCCAATTCGTCCTATTCTCCGGGTTAAACAGTCACATTTTGGAAGAAAACTCCTTTCTGGGTTCCTACAAGTGCATGTGGAACCAAGAGGCAAAGCCCAGAGGACACAGAAGGTTTTTGGGGGTGGTTTTACACTCCAAGTTAGATATAAAGGTCTCCTCTTGGGCAAAGAACGAGGTGATGGACTCTGTTCCCTCCTGTGTGCTCTATGAACCAACCTTGGGACAAGGCCTGGAGGGACAGGACACAGGGAATGGCTTCCCAGTGCCAGAGGGCAGGGATAGGTGGGATATTGGGAAGGAATTGCTGTCTGGGAGGGTGGGGAGGGACTGGAATGGATTTCCCAGAGAAGCTGTGGCTGCTCCTGGATCCCTGGGAGTGTCCAAGGCCAGGTTGGAGCAACCTGGGCTAGTGGAAGGTGTCCCTGGGGTTGGACCTGGATGATCTTTAAGGTCCCTTCCCACCCAAACCATTCCATGATTCCATGATTATTACTCAGTGATAAGAGGACCCGCTGCATTTCTACCAAGTGAATACAAGTGACAGTCACTGAATGAACAGGTCTCATTTCAAACCTTCCAAGCCCAAAAATAAAAGTTCTGGGAGCACAGAAGCCACGAAATCAAACTTTCCAGTTGAAAGGGAACACCAGGTGAACATGGATTCAGACATCCACACAATTCCAAAGCTCTTATCAATGCCCCAGGGAGAATATTCCCCTCACAAACCCCACCCTCTGGCTTTGTGTCCCTCCAGGAGCCGTGTGCTGGTGAATTCAGGGCTTGTCAGAGGGTCTGTGTGTGGGGACACCTTCCACAAAGCCTCACCCCAAACCACCACTCTCATTTTAACCCCAGCATTTCAACACCACCCTCCAGGCAGCAAACGGAACGTTCCGGCCTCCGCTGCAGGGGAGACGGAATCAGAGCAGAGCCAGGCACCAACAGCCCACCCTAAAGCTCTCCCTGACGTCTGATGAATGATTTAGCACTTGTTCAACTTCTCCCTTCGTGAAAGCAACCTATTATTTCCCTGGCTGTGCTCTGAAAATGCCTCAATCACTGACAGAAGGAGGGAGTGAGAAATAACAGAGCTCATTCTCGCTCAATACACTCGTGGCAGCTCCCCCATCTCCCTTTGTTTCAGCAACAACAGAGCTCCTGGTTTTCTTCTCATCCCCTTCTCTGACCTCAGGTGGTCACACTGATGACTCTTCCATCCTCAAGAGTCACCAGCAACATCCTGTGACAAGATGTGGGGTTAATTTTGGGTGGTTTTGGAAAGAGAAACACCACCTTGCAGCACTCACGGGAAGGGTAAAAAGCATCACAGCCAGAGCCAGAGGGCAGTTCCCAAATCCCTGAGCTCCCAAATTCCTGTCACAGCAGGTGAACTGAAGAAGGGTTTGGTTTTTATCCAGCTGGAGAAGTTGGTCCAACGTGAACTTGATGTCAAGTTCAGCGAGGCCAAGTGCAAAGTCCTGAGACTTTGAGTTCCCTCCCCATTTCATCCTTCCAGGGTTTCTTCTATCACTTCCCAAGACTTTGGGATGCTAAATTTTGGATGGGGCATGGATAACCCCGGACAGCAGCAGCTGTTCAGCTCAGAATGGACGTGGACACACATCCATGCTGAAAACACATCAACCCCAGTTTCTGGTTTGGCCCCAAAAACACATCAACCCCAGTTTCTGGTTTGGCCCCAAAAACACATCAACCCCAGTTTCTGGTTTGGCCCCAAAAACACATCAATCCGAGTTTCTAACAGAGGGGGAACAACAGACACACAAGGAGGAAAACTGGTTTTTAATATTAAAGCCATTGTCGTGTGTAAATCTTTGGGAGGGAAATTAATGTGGTGGATCTGACACTGATTTATTTTGCAGCTTCCCAAGGGCTCCCCTTGAGTCTGAGACCACGTGACTTATTCCCTGGGGCAGACGGATCCAGCTCTTCCAAGACAACCAGATCCCTCTCCCAGGGCATTTTCTTGGAATGGGGAGGGGGTTTCAAATCATTGTCTGGCAACTCCAGTCCCTTTTAGTCTGGGAATTCCAGAGTCAGGGATGTGTGTCCTGCCTGATCCAGAGTCAGGAGGTGATGGAGAGCCCAGATATTTATGGGAGACTCAGCCTGAGGAAGGGATGGACCCATTTGGGAGCATTTCCAGAGGGTCAAATGCTGCTTTCCAGAAGTTGTTTTTTTTTCCCTTTGGAATAACTGCTACAAAAAAACCCCACCCCTCCCCCAGTATAAAATCTATCCTTTGGGATTGTCTGGGGGGGATTAATGGGAAAGGGTTTGCACTGTGGGGCTTGAAGTGATTTTTTTGGGAGTGTTACTCCCTTAAAAAGGAATATTTGCCATTTGTCTTAATGCTTTTGGTAGGAAAAATCTGCATTCCTGGCCCAGTTTAGAGGAGTTTAACCCCGGGGGGGGGGAATTGTCCTCCCCTCTGGAAGGTGGGGGTTGTTGGATGAACTTTCCACTATTTCCAAATTCCAGGGAGTTGTTGGATTGGACTGTTGGAATGCAGGAGAAGGAGAGGGATGAGGTGGTGCTTGAGGAAAAAAAGGCATGGAGACAGGAAAACCAGTGTCTGTGTCCCTGCTCCCAATCCTGAGCAAGGAATGACATGGAAAGCTGAGCTTGGGGATGTTTGCACTGGGAAAACATGCTCTGACAGGCTTTAAAATCCGGGATTTTGGCTAAAAACAACCAGTTTTTAGGGTAAAATCAGCGTCCATGTCCTGCCCTGTGGCAGGGGCTTGGAAAAGGATGATCCCGAAGGTCCTTCCAACCCAAATCCCTCTGTGACAATCCTATGAATGTGGAGCATGAACAAGAATAAGGAGGGGCTGGAAAAGGGAACGGAGGTTAGAACGGGAAATTTAAGCACACCGAGACTAATTCAGCCCGGGAATGAGAAAAGCTAAGCCAGAATTTGAGTTTTCACCATGTCTGGACACAGAAAACGCCTCAAAAAAGGG